>NW_027175920.1:8517340-8749944 GCF_023055335.1 Clinocottus analis | reverse complement strand
CTGGACTATGTCAGTTACTACGGGGACAAGTTGTGTCCGTGTGTGTGTGTGTGCGCGCGCACTGACCTGTGTGTGAGGAGGGGTTGAGTGGTGAGGGGGCCGCGACCTCCTGCACGGCCCTGGCTCTCCCTGAGGCCGAGGCAGGCCCCTGGCCCCGGGGTTCCTGCTGTGCCTCAGCCTCTCCTCCCGCTCACGACGCTCCCGCTCTGCGTCCTCCACGGCCCTGTTGGCGCCCTGACACACACACACACACACACACACACACACACAAAAATGCTGAAAAGCGGAGTTACAGCAAATTGCAGTGTCAGTGCATATCAAATGCAGACTGCACAAAGCCAGTAAACGTTGTGAGTTCAGAGTTCCTTTCACTGAGGGTAGTGCTGAATCCTTTCAGAAAGCTCCAGATCCCACTGCCGCTGCATGACGAGACAGTCCATAATCTGGAGCCTTTTGCCCGGTCGATGCAAGCGGTCAATCCCTGAGGGAACGTCTCCACTCCTTTGATAGCTGCTACAGAAGCTCCTACTGAGTCGCTCCTACTTCAGGAGTCTGAGAGGACTTGGCGCTGGAGCGTTTCTTTGCTTAGGCACACTGTGTGTGAGTGTGTCTGTAGCGAGTGGTGCTCAGTCCCAAGTTAAATATCCCCCTCCGACGGTACAAAGTGTCAGAGGGGCCTGCCCACCCCGGCCACTTTCACTATGATTGACAGCCCCCCCTCCGGGCCACCCCCTCCCCTCACAACGTGGAAAATATCAGCCACATCACAAGGATCAACTGTGTCCTAAAGCACCAGTTTTATCCGGTATAAAGTGTACTGTTCCACAACATGAACAGTGTTATTATATTACAGAGCGTTTTCAATCTCGAGCACACACTTTAAGTGCTGTAGCAACTGTTTAGTGCTGAGCGTTTCAACAGAGTGTCTGTGATGCACTAATAGGTTCAATACGCTGTCAATATTCAGCTGAGGCGTTTGAAAGAGTTTCCTTGGCTTGACTTTCCATGAAATTGATGGGAAACGTTTAGTAGCTTGTCTAAGGAAAAGGGGCATCACATTCCACCTTTGTTCGTCAGTGTTTGGGTCCACACAGGAATTGGCCCGTTGAACTCCGGGGTCACAAAATAGGCGCGTAATTAAGGGCTATAAATGGCCATGGATAACTAAGCGGTACCTTTCCCATGCTAAGCAGTCATTAGGCCATGCTGGACTTACTTCAGTCTGAACTATGTTGGTCTTATAATATCACTTCAAATGTATCAGGCAAGTTTCATTTATTGACTTTGAAGTTACGTTATTTTACATTTTTGTTTGGTCTTAATAACCCATATTAAGCTGACATTAAATAAGTAATTGTATGCATAATACATGTTTTTAGTTCATTAAAATCAGCTACACACCGGGTTGAGTTGAGATGTGCTTCTCCAATTAGATCCTGGTCTTGCGTGCTGTATTTGTCCTGCACTTTGGAAGGCTGACCAGGTTTATTGGTCATTTTGACTTGTCATTGTGCTCGTCTTTTGTGGTGGTCACTAGAGGGCGTCGATCCAGCGCGGTGTGGACCTGCAGCCCAGACGCTCTCCCTCACTGTTTGACTACTCATGTTGAGTGCATGTGGAAGGAATGTGCGCGCATACATAGTTATTGTGCGGCTCAAGATAATTTGCTCACAGATCAAAGATCTAAAAGCCAAAGCAGATGCATTATGCCAATTGAATTAATTAAGTTGACTCATTCATACAAGTATAATGAAAAAACTCTCCAGTTGGAATAACTTTTAGCATTAAACAAAACGCTCTAACTTTAGTGTCTGTCAGAATTAAGATACATCATTTACAAATCTCAACTGTTTCAAACAGTTTGAAAAAGTTAGCAGCAGTCTTCTGCATCCTTTCGGTAAATTCCTGTTGATGCCTCCAACCTGCATGCAGACAGACAGTCATAATGTGGTTAATGATTAGGGTGCCAGCTCAGTGGGCAGCGTGGACAGTAAGGCTGAGCTGGTTACTGTAGAACGGCCATTCCCATTGTCTCCCTCCACAGGTCTTGGGGTGTTGGACTGAGAGAGAAAGCCCCATGCAGGGACAGACACTCCTTCCTCTCGTCTCGAGCACTAATACTGTCAAGCAACTCGCCATGAAGTCCACCCCATCCCTGGCTAATTACCGGAGATAAAGACAGGAGAGGATAGAGGAGGGGACCGGTGAGCACAGCGGGGAGGGGCGGTGCTGGTGATGATGTCGAGTAAGTGAGGGGGGGGGGGGGGGGGGAGTGAAGGCAGAAGAGGTGGCTGGTGGTTCAGAAAAAGAGAAGAGGATGGGGTGAGGGGTAGCGGCGGTGGTGCTGCGGATGGCAGTTTGCTGTGGAATGGCTAATTAAATAACGCCATAAAATGACCCGCTCGCTTTAACGAAGCCCGTCAACCTCTGACGAGTGGGACTGGGGTGCTGGGATGGGGGGTGGGACGCACCGTGGAGGAGAGAGGTGGGGCTGGTGCTGAAAACTGGGCTTGTATAAACAAGGGGACTTAGCTCTTTGGTTTTGCAGTGATTGTTCACGCTCCCTTAGGTCTCAATGGGGCGCATGGTGAGGGTGCGTTGGGGGGCAGCCCTTAGGCACAGATAGGACCCCTTCTCCTCTTCTGCCGTGAATGCTATACACACATACACACTGACACGTAACACATACACACACTATAACACCCCACGGCTTCCATACAAAGGCCTCTACCCAAGGTCCAGGCTTATCCCGTGCAGGGGCACAGCAAGGGGTGGGCCCGGCCAGACTGGCTGGCTGTGCCCCACTGGGACTGGTAGAATGGCACAGGGGGGTGGATGGAGACGGACAGCTTGGAGAGGACAGAGGGGAGTAAGCGGTGGAGACGGGAAAACATCGGCAAGCAGCGCCGGACCGGCAAAATCAACATTTCTTTCATTTCATATCTTTTTCTTGCGCCATTAAATGAGCTAATCTCCGGAGATAAGTAA
The DNA here is from genome assembly GCF_023055335.1 of Clinocottus analis. Taxonomy (NCBI): domain Eukaryota; kingdom Metazoa; phylum Chordata; class Actinopteri; order Perciformes; family Cottidae; genus Clinocottus; species Clinocottus analis. The sequence continues at coordinate 8,746,956 of NW_027175920.1, read as the reverse complement.
AGTGGAGGAATTTGGCGCGGTGCTGAGGCCATTTGGAAATAGTCTTGAGTGGCAAAGAAATCCCCGGGCCCCCTACTTCAAGTCGACAGATATGCCGGAGCACGTCTCCTAATTAGTTTTGTGTTGTGGCGTCTCCAGCAGAACACTCACTGTTGGATCGTTGGCAGGCTGACAGATTTCAGAACCAATCAGCCGTCAACTTTTCTGAAATCGTCAAAACTGCTGAAATGTTTGAACTAAACAATTCCAAGAAGCCCTGAGATTGGAGCCACGGCGTATTTGTTTCTGGTGAAATCCAGTCTGTAAGCCCATTGAAGTGTGTTGTTGTAATAGCTGAGGGGGAAAAAATCAACTTATTGTATCTTTGAACTGGTTGGATTGATAGTTAATGACTTACATACACACACACACACACACACACACACACACACACACACACACACACACACACACACACACACACACACACTCCGGGCCATAATAATTCAAAACAGAAAATGTAAATAAATTGCTTTCCACCCCTGCCTGTCAATATTCTCTCTATCCCTGCAGCCCTCGCCATCTTCTCCAGTCTCACTCCCCTCTTCTCTCTCCTCCATATTCGACTCTGTCTCGAGCTTTAACCCAAAGCAGATGGCTTGGGAAGCATGTCAAAAATCTGTCTTCCGTTAACGCTACTTTTGAAGCCCCCCCTCTACACTTTTTTTTTCTCTCCCCTAAAATTCATCATAAAATATTTTTTTGTGTGCAAAATACCCAGTAAACAGCATCAAAGTGATATTTCCTCCCTCCTCTCCTCGGATGACAAGGAGAAGAAACGAATACAGCACTTAGTAAATAGCTCATCGCTGTTATTGAACCTCTGATGTGCAATCTGAAGCCAATCTGAGCGTGGCCCCCATATCCGTTGTTTCTATATGGCATTCCTGTCGTGATGGAGGAAATGTTCCTCGATGCTTGATCACGAGCTGTGATTAATGGTGATCATATCGCTCGGTGGCTTTGAGAGGTGATGGCGGGGCCCACATTGAACTCGAGCAAAGCCAGAAAAACATCACACTCACACTTTTTAGATTTCATTCATGTTCAGCCACAGTCGAGGCTGATGGAGTGTCATTCGTCTTGCAAGTATATACCAAAGAAGGTACAAGCAAATTGAAATTTCACCCTGATGTCACAACATTAAAGATCAGCAAAGTGATTACAATTCATCCTTGGAGCAACATAAATGTCTGTACCAAAGTCATGGCAATCTATCCAATAGTGTTTCAGATATTTCAGCCAAAAAGGGTTAGATCTGGTGGCGCTGCAGGAAAAGTTAGCGGATTACCAAGATCTGTATGATTTATGCTCTGTGGACCATGAATGTCGGTATACAATGTCATGGCAATCCATTTAAGAGATGCTGAGATGTTTCAGTCGAGGCCAAAGCGGTGAAAGGAACCAACAGACCGACCGACACGCACGCACTCATGCTGCTAGCATGGCTAAAAGAAATACGAGCTAGCTTGTGGAACTGTCCTTAACATTTCACTCATTTTCTCGCACTTCAGCACTTCTTGTGCACCTCTTCAGGGTGAACGTGCTGGACCGGTGGTTCACTCGGGCTAGTTAGCGACTGTTCCTTTCCGTCAGCCTATCCCGCCTCTTTCTCCATGAATCACTATCGGTCTCTTGTAATGGTGGCCAGCAGCTTTTAATTGGGAGGTCGACGTGACCTCCAGAGTTGAATACGTTTATTCACATCTTACAAAGTTGACACAGTAGAGCAGGATCTCAACAGCTCGGATCATCTTTTCCTCTCCTTTCGGTTGATTTGTTTGAGTGGCCCGTCCTTTTTCTACTCTCTGCATCTCCTCCTCCTCTTGCCCGCCCTCCCTCCCTCCTTCCTTCATTCCCTCCTTCACCCTCCTCCCCGCGGCCGGGAGTGATGAGGAATTAAATTGATCACCGCCTTCCGGAAAACAACAGGAAAAAATAGTGCATTCCGAACGCCAGGAGGGCGTTCCCCTGGTCTTCCCTATGGCAGGATGACATCATTGGCCCGCTGCCCAATTCCCACTGTTCACAATAGGGTCACTGTTGCCTTCTCCACGGTGGCATAACAGCCAAGAGAGAGAGAGAGAGAGAGAGAGAGAGAGAGAGAGAGAGAGAGAGAGAGAGAGAGAGAGAAAGGAAGGGGGAAAAGAAAAAGGTTGGCAGCTCTGTTAAGACCTAAAGGCCTGCGCTCTACACACTAGAACATACAAAAGTCTCCAGACTGCCGCGCTGACCAGCGCTCCGCATTCCTCTGGACAGATTTGGCGGGTTGAAGACATCAAGCGGCGTTTGAATGAACGCCATGGCAGAGATATGAGAGCTGCGATCGAGGAACATACGGCGTATCACAGTTTATTTGGACAGTTAAGTCATGTGTTTTCACTGCTCGCGACTCCTCATGATTCAATCTGTCGTTGTAATCTACTTTCTCATCAGTGAAATCACTGCTGGCACGCCGTATCGATCTCACTCGGCATGCTTGTTGTTATGACACTGCTTCCAGCGCCCGTGGTTTGCACAAGATGACAAATGGAAAAGTAACGACAATGGAATAAAGACTTCAGACGCAACATCATTGGGAATGAAGAGGTTACTTGAAACTCTACAGTTCCACTTGAAAAGATCACATTTTGAAACACAAATGTGTCAAGACAATGTCATTATCCTCTTTTACATCCCGAACTAAAGAGAGGTTTAATGTAAAATGTGACCACATGTCTCTCAGAAGCTCTGTCCAGCTTAGGTAAGCCCTGACCACAAGTACTGGCAAGGCGGTCATTCTCCCAACCACTAAGCCATTGTGTTGCCACAGGGCATCTTGTCGAAATGAAACAGTTTGCCCACAGCCACTAACCACAACAGATGTTCCTCGCCTGACACTCTCCTCAGCATGTGTGTTCTGTTGAGTCTAGAGCCAAGATACTCTCATAGACTGGCACTGCATAATAAAAACAAAGGGAGGGAAACTCTACGATGGCGTCTTCATTGGTCTGTGACAGGATTCAGATTGAGGTAGCCCTGTCTAAACCTGGCCGCCCCGTTCAAACCGCATTGAAAACTCTTGTGTGCCGCGTGGAATGCAGTCAGATCATCGCCGCAGGTTGCACAGACATGACGGACCGCATCGGTGTCGCGACCTGAACGAGCCCCGCCGCCCCTAACCCCAATCAACCATGTCGACAAGCGGCCCCCGCCGGCCCCCGCCGGCCCCCCGCCGGCCTCTGGCCCTGTTGTATGTTTGTGGAACACGCAGGAGGGTAAGAAGGTGACAGCCCGCCGAGATGCCAGGAGGACTGGGAAGGCTTTGGGAAATGTCTCGCCCATGTGTGAGCGCGCACTGCCGCCCAGGGGGTGCCGGCCTGCTTGGGAACGGGACGGAAAGGAACGGGGGTTTGACAACAGGCCGAGTGTGCGCTCAGTGAGATAGTTTGTCCAAGGGATGTACCAGATGTTGACTCACATTGGTTTGCTAATCGGGAGCCACAAGCCCCTGGAGCCATGAGTAAACAGGAGCGTCTGCCTTACTCTGTCACCGCAGGGAAATGGAACCGGGCTTGGGGGGGGTTACATATGAAAACTGAAGGAAAGTAGTGAAGTGACAATGTCTTGAGAAGTTGAAGTGGTGCTATGGTTAAAGAGCAGCAGAATGACAACGGCCTGCAGCCCCTGAGACCTCAACCTCCAACTGCTTGTGTCTCAATCAAGGATTGAGGTGTTTCTTTCACTGGGCACTCACCTGCCACTGTGAACTACAAATTCTTCTTAATTAACCGCCTGCTGAAATACATGAGCGCGAGGGACTTCAGATACAGACAGCGTGATTACAACGACTGACAGGATTCTACGCGCTGAACGACAGCACCTTGTGGTGAAACTTTGGTTTTAAAAACCTTTTAGTTTCGGAGACCACAACACAACACTGCCAGCATCTCCTCTCACAAGTTCGTTGCAATCGTTTATCCAATTGGAATAATTACTTTAATTCTGGTTTTATAATTCAACAGATTTTCTGATTGAAAACAAGCTGGAAAGGTTCAGCTACTGTCACTGACGCAGGAAGCAGACAACACTCAGGAGTAGCACTCTCCATATGCCGGGCAGACAAACGCTGTCCAAGACATTTACACTCCAATAACTTTCACAAGTCAGAGAGAGAGAGAGAGAGAGAGAGAGAGAGAGACGAGAGAGAGAGAGAGAGAGAGAGAGAGAGAGAGAGAGAGAGAGAGAGAGAGAGAGAGAGAGAGAGAGAGAGAGAGAGAGAGAGTAGTGGAGCAGTGTGGATCAACAAGGAGCTATTGATACCAAGAGGCAGATCTGTGCTGGTGTCAGTCGGTTGAGATCCTAACAGGATCACAATTGTGGTTTGTGCCCATAAACCTGTTGACCTTATTTAACCTTGGATTTGGCCAGTGGAGAGCTCAGACTACAACTGTCCATTCAAAACCAAAATTGGGAAATCCACGTCTGTGTGAGAGCACACTGAATCTGACTATTCAGATGGACTCTGTGGCAAATAGTATGTGGACGCCAGAGTGTCACGATCTGGGCAAGGCCTCTTCGAGTCAAGGAAGGGAGATCCTAATGCATATGAAGATGTTTTAGAACAATGTGTGCATCCTACGTCAAGGCAATATCATGGGGAAAGCCCTTTCTCATGTCAAAGCCCAGCAAACAGGTTTGGTGTGAAATAACTTGACTGCACAGAGCCCTGACCTAAACCCTTCTCAACACCTTTAAGAGGAACTGGAACAAGGCCTGAGCCACTCCTTATCGTCCTCAGGGTTCAACCTCACTATAATGCTCCGGGCTGAATCCAGTCCAACAGCCGTGATCTTTTCTTAACCATACACAGACATTGCAATGCATTTAAAAACATTGGCATTGGAAGCTTGTATTGAACGTAGTTATCCTTTTACAATTGCACAATATCAGCATACTTCTCTGGCAACTGGCTTGAATGGCAGCCAGGCTGTAAAGCCTTCAGCAAGTCAGAGCTATTATGTTATTCATAAGTGCACTATACTTCTGCCCGTGTTGTGTTTTCTTCCTGGTATTTTGCAATTTTCCTGCGGTCCGCTTATCACAGGTCACTTTTTTTTTCAGGCCACCGCTCTAAAACGACGGTTGTAAATGTAGTTGTGATCAGGTGCGTGACAGAGGATGTCATGGTGCACATAAAACTATAAGACAGAATTCAGGAGCTGGGCACCTTTCTCAGTCTGTCTGGTAACAGTGTGTGTGCATGCATGAATGTGTGTGTGTGTGTGTGTGTGTGTGTGTGTGTGTGTGTGCGTGGTGTAATTACAGCCAGGTCCCCGGCGTGGAGCCCAGTAGAAGTATCGTCAGTCTGTCTGTGGCATGCGGTGGTGCTGACCTTCCCTCTCTCCTCTCCTCTCCTCTCCTCTCCTCTCCTCTCCTCTCCTCAGCCTGGTGACTCTCTGACTGGCTCTGGCTCCACCACCACCACCACCACCACCACCACCACCACCACCACCTCACGCTCACACACAGGTGCTATCAGGACAGCTGGCTGCTGGCTTTGTGCGTTACATGTCCGGTGAAGTCTTTCCTATGCATGCATCAGACCTCAATCATGTTGAATTGTGTGCGTTCGGATGTTTAGTCAATGTTGATGCAGCAGGCTAAGTAGAATAGCTGCTACCTTCATTGTTTGTCAGTGATATGTCTCCTTAAACTGTGTTCAAATCCGCTCCCAAAATGAACTTTTGCTAAGTCGTTATATCACGACAGGAAACTGCGGATTCAGTCGGCTCCAGACGCTATTTTGTTTGTCTAGTATTTGGTCAGTTGATCCAACTAGCTAGCTCTTACATCTTCATGCTGGGCTGTGGGCACACACACACACACACACACACACACACACACACACACACACACACACACACACACACACACACACACACACACACACACACACACACACACACAGACTTATAGTGAGCGAGTCTGACAGTAATCCGTTAGGGTTTGGTCCTCAGCAGGGCAGGGCTCAGGGCCTCGAGGATGAAGGCGAGCTGGACATTTGTGATATCACACCAGTGAAGAAGAGTAGGGGAGGATGATGATCAAACAATCTGGTCATTATGAGTCACCGAGATCCCCTCAGGAAGTCCATCCAGTCAAATCTAAATCCTGCACAGCACTCTGCAGCTCAAAGTGTGTATGTCAAAGAGCGTGTCTGTACAATTTTTGCGTGTCTCTGTTTGTGTATATAGTGTGTTTGTTTAAGTGTGTGTGTGTGCGTGTGTGTGTGTGTGTGTGTGTGTGTGTGTGTGTGCGCGTGTGTGTGTGTGTGTGTGTGTGTGTGTGTGCAATCAGCAAGTCTGGAATGTCACATGACATTATGAGTCCTGATGATCAACATTGTGATCCTGTGTTACATGTGTTGCATGCTCAGGGCACGCTCACCCAAAGTGACCCTCCGTCATGTGTGACGTAGATGCTATTTAGCAATTATCCAGTGTACAAAATTAGCTGAAAGGATCACACTTAGGTTTCAAGCGTCATGGATTTCATCCTCTTGGTTCATGCCTTTTGGCTTTTCTAGCACATTGCATTAATGTTCATTAGTGTGCGCTGCGCTGACGTATGTATTTCATTTACTTTTAAGTAGCAAACTTAGAAAAAGTAGTAGTGACCCTCAAACAACGCTTCACTGACTGACTGACGTGAACACTTTGAAAACAGTTTAAATGTCTTAAAGTGTATTTGTATATGTGTGAAAAACTAAAAAACAACAAAAGAATAAAAGAGATAAAGTTGAAGCACTGAACAAAGCCGTGGCAGTTGAAACAGAAGGAAACCTCCAGCTCTTCTGTTTCAAAGTTATGGCAGAAGATGAAGCACTAAAAGAAGTAGATGTGGCTGTTGAAACAGAAGCGCTGAAGGAAATTGAAGTGTTAGTTGAAGTGGAGGCGCTGGAAGCGAAGAGCTGGATGGAGGATGGTTTAAAAAGCCACACAAGGTCATGTAGACAAAGTGTCTCTATCCAGTTATCCATCTAAATGTGAGTATGAGATAGCGCAGGTAAACATGCTCAGAGTGTGTGTGTATCTGTGTGTGTGTGTGTGTGTGTGTGTGTGTGTGTGCGTGTGTATCTGTGTGTGCGTGCCTGCCTGTATGCCTGCAAACTCCCCCTTCCTCACTGCATCCAGGGGGATTTATTTGACCCCTTATTGCCAGCGGTGAGCCTGTGGTGGAGATGAAAGCATGCCTTCCCAGTGTGGCCCCAGTTTCTATAGCTATGGACACAGACTCACACTGGTCGGGGACAATGGAGGGGCCCTGCCACTCGCCCCTGCCAGAGCCCTCTCCTCTCCCCACCCCATCCGTCACCGCAATCATATTTTCAAAACAATAACACAGCCGGGGGGGTGGGCATGATTGAAGTGTGTGCGTGTTTGATCTGTTGGTATGCAAGTGTGTGTGTGTGTGTGTGTGTGTGTCTTTTGAGTGTGTATGCATGTGCGTCGTTTATTTTTAGGCACGCGTGTGTTTCATCTGAGTGTGAACATGCTCGTTTGACTTGTGTCCGTGTCTTCGGGTCCGTACGTACAGTCGGGAAGCAACTGTGTGCATGCATACTTTTGTGTGTGCAGATGCAAGTGTGTGTGTGTGTGTGCGTGCGTGTGTTTGTGTGTGTGTGCTGTGAGCCGGGCCTTTGATGGCGTGGCCGAAGCGTGCCTAATGTGACTGCTTGCTGGGGTGTGGTGGGGTGGGGTGGGGGGTGGCAGCGTTGAGCCTCCTGCCCTCGTACTGTCTACCCTGCCGTGGCCCAAGGCTCCCCCTGCAAACTTGAAAGGACCAAAGGAATCCCCCCTAAACCCCCCGACGCCGCCCCCCACATGTTTTCAGAAGGCATGACATCATCCTCTGCACAAAGGGGGCTGGAGCTGGGGTTAATATGGATGTATGTGTGAATGTGTGTGAGGTTGTGTGTGTCGGGCACAAGCCCATCGGTCACAGCATTTGTCCAAAGCCGAGCTGGGTTTTTACTTCCTTTCTTTTCAAGTCCCTTTTATGTCGATGACTAACTAAATGTCTGGTGAAAGAAAATAAATTGCTCTCAGGTTCTTTGCCAGGCGCAGGATACTGAAACTGTACACAAAATACCCTCGGCCGGTCCTTCCTTCTCTCATCTTTGGCCGCTTCTTAGATTCTTTTTCTTGGCATCAGTCTTGGCTCTCTTCGGACCAACCCACTGGCTCCTCTGCATGCACCCGACTTTCACTGGAGACCCAAGCTGTTGTTTTCCCCGGCATACGCAGCACAGGGAGGCTGAGGGAAGCTTGGAGCCTTTTCAAACAAATCTGTGTGATTCATAACTGTGCGAGTGGTTGACACAGGAAGCATCTGGGGTTGCAGCTACACTCTCCAGCAATGTGGGATGAATTGCTTTTTCTTTGACAAGGAGACGTTTTATGTCCAGATATGACAGGTTTATATCTTAGTGACAAGAAGTATCAAAGACATATACACAATACACACATAGACATGGACAGCACTTGTTAATCAGATTCCATTTACCACCTTCTACTCGAGCAAGAAGTCCAACGTGAATACCAAATGAGAGTCAGGTGACGTGTGAGAAATCAAGATGTACGTTCCTGTCAGCCTCCATTAAAAGGTGGGAATAAAACACCTTCGTGACAATGGAGTTTGTTGAGGGTGAAGGCACAGTGAGCGCTCGCAGCATGGCTAATGTCATGGCCACTGAGTTGTAACTGCCACTCCCAACACACACACACACACACACACACACACACACACACACACACACACACACACACACACACACACACACACGTGCAAATCATCATTCACACACAAAGCAGTTAGGTTTTCATTTTATAGACACATTCACACATACAATGTATACAGGTTCCAAATTCCTTGATTACTTTTATCTCCTTCTCTCTCTCTCTCTCTCTCTCTCTCTCTCTCTCTCTCTCTCTCTCTCTCTCTCTCTCTCTCTCTCTCTCTCTCTCCCTCTCTCTCTCTCTGCTCTTACAAGTGTTGCTGAGAGGTGAGGGCTCGCCGCCCTCGCCTGTTTAATGGGCCGTCCGTTTGCCAACTGTTCCTTTGAGGGGGCCGGTGCGTCGGGCGTCGGAGCCGGGATTTGGGAGGGAGGGTCGGTGCCGCTGGATCAGACAGATGGAGGGGGGTCCGGCTCCATTCATTTAGCTCCATGAGAACAACAGAGCCCCACTTCAAACAACAAGGACGCAACATGCTGGCCCCATCGTCTGCGAGCGCATACACAGGCATACGCAGACACACACACACATGCTCCAACACATGCACGCTCGTGTTCAAACACATGTGCTTTTATTTGAACTTTCCTAACTAGTATTTGATTTGTTGTGTCTTAAATCGACCTCAAGGACATACACTCAACACCCAAAGATAAAGATGTCACTGTGGTTGTTCACACTGCATCTGCAGCTCATCTGCCACCCTGACACACACTTGCATGCACACACACACACACACACACATACACACATGCACCACACGCTACACGCATATGCACAGGGGGGCATAAAAACACAGGCTCCACAGTGCCAACCCCCTTCGGCAACCCCTCCCTCCCTGGGACTCCCCCCTCCGCTACCAAACAACCCCCCCTCCCGAATTCACTGGCACTTCCAGAAAGCTCCGAGGCGCCAGCGGAGCGGGGCTCATCTCTTGGGAACAATAAAGCCAGATCTTCATAAAAACTTCAAAAAGGCCTCGCCAAGTGTTTTATAGGTGCTTTAAAGGTTTATGGGCCCTGGGGAGGGAGGGAGAGAGGGAGAGAGAATGAGAGAGAGAGAGAAAGAGAAATGAGTGATTCAGTAGTGGCAGGCTTCAATTTTCCCACCCACTGCACACACACACACACACACACACACACACACACACACACACACACACACACACACACACATATATACAGAAAACACACACATGCTAGCGTCCACATACATGTACGCCGCCGCTAATCCGCCAGTAAGTGCGCGGCTGAGTCGGGATGGTGCTGGATGTGAGGGGCTTAGAGATGACGGGGAAACAGGTGATCAGAGAGAGGGATGTCCCTGTGGCTGTCCAAGCTGCTCATATTTGAACCAACGTCTGCATAGCGTGAAGTTCAAGCACATGAGAGAAGTGTGTGTTGTGTGCAATGAACCTGTTTGACTGATCAGCACATGCAATTCATGTCTGTGTCCTGTCACATGTTGGGGCATACGACAGTTGAATAGGTTGGGTAAGTGTGGCTTTTTCTGATGTTATGTAAGCTTGAAGGTGTGTGTGCGTGCGTGTGTGTGTGTGTGTGTGTATGTGTGTGTGTGTCAGTAGGGTTATCAAGCCAAGGCCACCCTTTGGCCCATAATTCTAAACGAACTCAGGAAGGGTCAAGTTAAAGAGCGCAGAGGTGGGGCACTCTGAGCCGGAGGAGATTAGAGCCTTTCTCACTTTCAGGAGACATTGGTTGCTGTTTTGCAGGCGGATCGGTTTATATGTACACACACCGGAGGACGGGCTCATGTGCACCGAGCAGTGACTCTTCCCGTTAACGGCCACCTGCTTCAACTGCCAGGGGAGGTGCTGACGAAATCCCCCCCCCCTCCCTGATCGAATGAATGTCCAAGACTTCCCTTTGTCGCTGCAGATATTTTGATGAGTCACGAGTCGCTGCTCTCACACACGCCACTTTGGACTTCTTTTAAGTGCATGAATAGCCACTATTCAGGGTGTTTTGGGAATGTTTTCTTTTTAGGCATTCAGCTGTATGCCAGGGTTTATATTTAGCTCGGGTCCTCCTGGAGTCAGAAGGTTTAAAATTAGGAGGTGTCAAAATTCCAGTACAATTCTTAAGTTACTGTCAATAAACGGTAAAGGGCTGCTCTTAAAGGCGTAGCGCGTCGGCAAGGACGCCTCACGGGATTATGTGTGTATGATAAGCTGCTTGGGAAAGTGTGTGTGATTTTGTCTTGATATAGTACAAAAGTGTAAATCCTCTACGTGGCATACATACACATTCACACATCTAAATATCAGGATTCCTGAGTATATGCCGCTTGTGTGCACCGATGTGTGTTTGCACGTGTGTTTGTGCGTCCATCTGCACATTAGTGTTTGTAGGATCTGTTGACAGGGAAGCATGCAGCATTTTATTTGCTCAAGGGCTGAAAAAACACATGGCGCTAGCAAGGGAGCGGTGTGATATGAGCCTGCTGAAAGCAACCTGGCGAGCCAGATTGCAACCCCGGGATCACGATTCAACTAAACATAAACTCAAACTGTGTAATTACAGAGCTGGCAACATGAAGCTTATTTATGTTTCTGCCTGTATTTATGCAGATATTTTTAGATCCTTTTTTTTTTATTCTAAAAAGAATGTCTTTATTTGGACAAGTGAGCTTTCAACAGTAAATATGTATGTGAACTGGACAATTTGTATTAGCAAGATAATTATGTAAATTCATTCTAACATTGGGTTCAACATCTGGCTGCAGTGATGCACAGGTGCAATCCGGGACACTGTGACATCACTGTAGGGTGTGGTCACAGTGGCATACACCCAGTAACACACACATACTGGGGTAGTGAAAAGGGAGACTATCAAAATAAAGTGTCGTATCAGTGAGGATGAATGCCTTCGTTGTCTTAGTTCTGAAAAAAGATCATTCATCTGATACAGGACCGGAGAGATTTTCTTATTGTCTGAGAAACACAGTTGTTTCTCACTGAAAAACTCTATTTCAATAACTCATAAAAAAAGGCATCTATACCTTATTTTTGTATTCAACGTACTTTTACAAGCATGCATATCTCACCTTTACAGTGCTGCATTGAACATGTAGAGCTGACGTAATGCACATCACCCTGAAACTGGTGGAGGGGGTGTCATTATGTCAAGTATTTTCCTAATGCCAAACCTACACTCTATTCAAACCTGTTACAAAATAAAACCTCCATCAACATCGGCAATAGTAACATCATTGTTCATCCCTGGTGAGAGTGCTGCAGGCTTCATGTGGCCATGGCCACCACTTATTCTGGGAGATTCAGTCTGCAGCTGCCCACCATTCATTTTCATCAAGTGGCAAACACTGATGAGGTCATTGCAATATAGCATCTGTAGGAACAAGTGCCCTCTATTTGTCATTTACTTTCATTCGTATCAGATTAACAGGCCGCGTTTGGGTGTGTATCATACGTGTGGATGAAACTCCAAACTAAAAGAATAAGCCCCAAAGAAAATCCAATCTGCACGCACTTGAAATATTAGCTTGTTATGATCCTCATGGTGGATGAGGTGTGCCAAAATATATCATAAATCCCAGGGACACTTTCAGCTCTCACCCCAAGACAATGTCGGGCAGTTAATGCGTGCACTTTATCTCTCAAACAGGAAGTGTAAAAAGGTCAGTATCACATAAAAGATGTTGTTATGGCGCAGTGGGACTCACATGAAGGTTAGAAACTTCCTACACTCGTGTGCGGTGATCTGTTAAAAGAGAAGAAAACCCTCGTAAACAACCATGGCATTTATTTTGTAATATTCATTTATTGTTCAATAAAAATAGATTTTAAAAAAGTGACGTGATGTCTCCTTCATGACTTCGCCTGATGGATCTGCCAACAGCTCCTTGTAAACATGGGGCTTTACTTTATTTTTCAAGTGGAAAGGGAATATAAACCCCCTCTTCCCCTTTAGCTTAATCTAAAGACAGACGCTTGCCTATAACTTCACTGACCTTTGACCTCAGTAGTGATGACAGTCCCACATTCACTTACTTTCACATTTAGGGCAGATACAGTACATTCATCCCCTGGACTTGTTTGTCTCTGTACATGGTTCAGTTTCTGGTTGTGTGAGTTGTTTTTGCAGATGTCCCTCGTAAAAACGGCTTTTAACAACGTGAATAAAGAAGACATCTAAGCGCTAACACAACAGTTCGAGCCATTAGTAAAAACAATTACAACTTATAACATCAGTTTGTCTTAAGACATCTTTATACAGTAGTCACACGTAAACACATCTTTGAAAGTGGAAGGAAACTAAACTCTGTACGCACAGAGAGAGAGGGTGAGCTCTCCCTGTGACAGGAACCTAAAACGCTACAATAACGGAGGCCAGGTCCACTGACATCACTCATCAAACGCTCCTCTTTTGGACCTTTCTGGTGCTACATTTGGAAACGCTGCAGGTTATGATAACGCCAAGATGTTGCTGCGTTAGAAAATGTTAATCATATGCTGACAGATAAAAATAAAGAGACAACACAGCAGCCTGCAGCTGGAGATGTGGAGTTTGATGTAAACCAAAGTAAAGTTGTGAGGCTTCACAGACTGGATGGTGTGAGCAGAGGAATCTAAACTTGGTTCCCAAAAAAAAGCCCAAAAAGGATGGTTTAGATTGTTAAGAGGCCTTATGTATTGTGTTGTTAGAAGCAATGCTATTCATTCCAAAAATATAATAGTGCATCAGTGTTGCTGATGGACATAATCCACATATAGACCACACGGACTGAGTGTGACAATGTTGTTGGATTAGATTATATCTAAAGCAGGAGGGAGAAAATTTAAAATAATAATAATAATGAAATGTTTATTGATGCTTTGTTGATTGACGAGAGCCTTCGAATAAATCAAATTAACTACAAATTATGTTTGCATGGATGTAGATGGATATCATTCCATCACCAATAAAAGACCTGGCTCTGTGTGCATCTGAAGTTTCTCATCATCATTGTTTTTGTTTTTACATTTGACATTAATATTCTCCATCGGTCATTGCAGGTCGTAGCGGTTTGTTCATAGGCTGAAATGTATTTTTAACCATCTCGTCCTTGCATATATAACTTAATTTGAAGTCTGGAATATACAATATGTTCCTTTGCTAACAAACACCGGCCTCTTAACAACTGGAGTCGTCCCTTTCCCAGGAGAATCCCTCTGGGACACCGGCTCTAGACCTGTGGGCACCACGTTCTGATGCATCTGGGAATACCACTGAACCAAACACAACAAAACACTGAACTAGTTCACTTTTAGCACAGCATGAACTACAGTACTTAAGAGGTACTTGGCACAATTCTGGAAGGTTAACATGCTTTTTTTTCTCCATCTATTAGAAAAACAAAACTCAAGTATTGCTTGTGTTTTCTCTGTTGTGAAAATCCAAATGAGCTGGTTTTATTTTGTGTTACTTCACAACATGAGTATTTGTTAGCTACACTACGACTGAGTCTACTATACAAAGATTCTACTGCTGCACAAGGGAGAAAAAGAGCACCGGAGAATCAGTGCCAGGTTCTGAAAGATGCAACCTTCATCCTCCTCCTCCTCTCTCACTCTCCATTAAGCTCTCTCTCCCTCACTTGGCTGCTTCGCTACTCGACAACACAGTGGCCAAGAGCAGTTGAGTGACAACCTGACGGGCCAAATCGCCGGGCCGATTGCGTCCTCAAGCGGCGAGGCCAGCCCCCCTCTGTACTTCTCCCTTCCTTCCTGGCCCTCTGGGCCCGGTCCAGAGCCCACATCCTGGGGACGCGGGGCCGGGCGGCTGCAGCCGACAGCTCTTTGGGAATGACACAATGAGAGAGTTCATAGCAAAAGCTGTGCCCGCGTGTGGCGGGGTCGGATGATGCTGCCCGTGTCGTTTTGGCAACGCGCACGGCCCAATGTGCCGTCGATCGTGCCAGAAGTCAGAGTGACGCTCTATTAATCTCGCTCAGCATCACAATCGTTTTTACAAATGATTCCTGACAGCACAAAAAACACATTTTCTCATTGTTCCATTTGGTTCATTTGGCGTCCACGTGGGAGTCTCTGATGTTCATAGAAAAAAAAGTTCCAGTGAACGGGAGAACACGTCATGGAAACAGAAGCGTGTCAGATAACAAGAACACAGCGGAGAATAGACAACTTATAGCTGCAGTTGTTCACACCAGAGTTAGGGAGAGAGTTTAGGAGCCTGTTCCTTCATTTCCATACACATTTATTCAGAGAGAATCTGGCATGAACTCTTAAAGTTTTTATCATCTCATTTTCTCTTGTGGACCTGTCACACTGTGGTGGCCCGGCTGTGTTTGAGCGCTAGTGGTGAATACTCCTTCATGCGAACGCACAGTTTTCCCCTGAGCCAGGGGTTCTGGAGCTCCAGGGGACAGAAATCATCCTGAAGCCACTTTTCTCTGTTGTCCACAACGAGCACGAGGCCAAAGTGCTTCAACTGTTCAGGGCTGTAGTACACACACGGCTCCTGTTCACCGCCGCCGCCGCTTCCGAGCATGCGCCGCGACACAACGTTCATCTCCTGCACCACTAGCTGGATCATCTCCCGCGCTGACGTTCCTGGAGTTGCACAAAGCTGAAACACAGGAGGAGATGATGAGACTGTTGGCACAAACACAGCAGCAGTTTAAAGGTGAACTGCTTCAACGTGCCAGATCGGATCTATACCTTAACACTGGTCTCCTTAGGCAGGCCTGTGGGGTACTGTGGGTACACTCTGAGTGTGGCATGACAGCCTTTCCTGAGGGCAGCGGGTGATCGCGAGGAGAGTCTCTGTGTGCCGCTGTCTTCTGATAAAGTACGTGCTGGTGGAAGCTGTGGTAGGCAGCGCTCAGCCGAGCAACACCGGTCCACTGACGAGGGCCTGGGCCATCTCCGCTGTGGCGAGGTGGAGGGTGAGGGGCAAGTGGTGTGGTAGGAGTAAGGCTGGTGGGCTGAGGTGGTGGAAGGGAACTCCAGGCTGCTGGTTCTCACACAGAAGGCCTGTCTCTTCTCTGTGATGTGCAGCAGCTCGATCTGCCTGCTGGGCAGGATGAAGTCACTGTCAAAAAGCTCCGGGCCCCCCCTTCGCCTTTCCACTCCGCACCGAACCCCTCCGCCACAGCGCTCACCTTCCCTCCCGTGCTGCGGCTCCGAAGCCTGGAGGACGTCTGGCGTGGAGTCCCTGAGCGACCCCGCCACGCGCCCACCCCCGCCGAGACACATCCCTCCTCCAGAGCCGCTTCCGTCACTGCGCAGGAAACCACGAGACTCCAGTGGCGCAGATGAGGAGAGCGGTGAGGGGGGCAACAGGTCCAGCTCACGGGGACTCTGCGCTCGGCTGGAGTCGTAGTCACTGTCGGTGGTGAGGAAGACTTCAGAGGAGCCCTCCTCATCTGATAGTCCGGTGAAATCTGCTGAATGTGAAGAAAATGTGCTTGTAGTTATACTGCATTGATATTGTGTATGAGGAAGTAAAAAACATCATTATTCTAAATCGCATATAAAGAATCCTACATGTATAACAGCAGCAAATAACCGACATGTTTCTGTTGCAAAAGTTGATTCAGACCTGAGTGTTTGCAGCAGGGTTCGGGCGAAGGCATGGGCGAGGGCATGAAGTCTGGCTGAAAGGAGGTGGACGGAGGCTTGTCGGGCAACACTTCCTTGGAGAAGTCAATTATCCAGCTTATGGAGATGCCTCCTGTTGGCTGCTTGTAGCGGGCATACTGCAGGGCGTCCATGATCCACCTCGCGTCACGCCACACCTCCTCCGTTTGCTGTTGTGCAGGCAACAAGATCATAATAGATGATCTCAGTAATAATATGTTGTATCTATATAGCTGTGTTAAGTTACCTGCATGTGCTCCTGGACCTGCTGATGTTTCTTCTTTGCAGCGAGGAGCTCGGCCTCAGAGAAGGCCTCCCTTAGGGCCTGCTGGGACATGAGGGACTCCAGTTCCAGCAAAGCCGACACTCTGCAGTACTGGCCAATGAAACTGGGGCAATAAGCATTAAAGTGGACTGTGGAAAAAAGGGAATCCAACAAGGAAACATAAATGTACAAGAATGAATGTTAAACACAGGAGGAGCATATAGATGTGGAAAGAGCAGTTAGTGTCAGAATTGCCATTTCTGCCAAAAATCTGAAATACTGACCCAGTTCAAAGATCTGCAGGGGCAGTGTGAGGAAGCCAGAGCGGGGGGAGTATGGGTTATTCTGACCAGGAGCTGTGCACACTTCATCTGAAGGTGGCAGGAGAAGCAGGAAAGACACTTTCTGACCAAACTCCACCACTTCCTGGCTATAGATACGGAAGTCCTGCAACTAGACACACAGAGACAGGTGATCTCAGGGGGCCATTGGAGGAAGTATCTCCACTATTATGTCCACTCAAATCCATCATTTAAACACAATGCTCTTTTTCTGAAAGATTTGCTCAACAGCTACTTTTTATGTTTGAAAACAGATTTGTTTTCTTTCTTTGATAACTAGTAACAAAGGCCCGGCCGCTGGTTGCACTCAAAGGACGGAAGTCACAGTTACAGGGTATGGATCACAGCCCGCTAGGCCCCATGAAGAACAATAATAACTAAGTATCTTGAAAATAGAACTGGAGGCTCCAACTCTAATAGCGGAAACCAGAAGTAAGAAATATGGCAACCGGATGGTTTGTTGTAATTAGGGGTTACTGCATACCACTAATCCACTGTTGGTCTCTTTAATGTAGCAGGTCAAGAGCAAAACTATCTCGCTGCCAAACCCATATTTGTTGTTTTAACATCTGTATTCCCTCTGCAAACAAATAAAAATTGGAGCTCTACATTCTGAGTGTCTATATATATATATATATATTCGTGTTCATATTCATGTAACTTTTAATAGTGCAGTCGTAGCAGTCTCTTAAGTTCTGCACGGTGCTTGGTAAAGTGGGTGGTAAAAGGTTGAAGTCAATTGGACAATGATTGCCATTGTGCTGGAATTCAAACCATGTTCTTTTACAGAAATCATGTAGAATTAGTGGTCTAACCAGAACTGGCTGAATAGCTGTTGGAATCATGTTCACTGCTTTGCCTCGGGAACTTGGCTGGATATTTTATATTGAGTTTCATCTGGTTCCATGATATCAGTCAAAATCAGATGTATGAAATATTTTTTTTTTGTATTTGGTAAAGACATGTATTGAAATGTCACTGTAGAATCGTATGCTTATGGACGAAGACACAAAGTGCTTTAGATTGACTCTGACCTGATTGCCAAGGACGTTGATGTGAGTCATCAGCTCTTTGATGGCGCTGCGCAGGTCCTGTAGGAGGCGATGAGGAGCACTTTGTTCTTCTTGGTCCATTTCCATTGCCTCTTCCAGAGAGCTGACAGCCTGCAGCCACTGCCACTCCTCTCTGACACGGCACACATGAAGAACACACCATTCATCCACATCATAGGTACCATTTGTCATTGTTTTGTCTGACTGGTCAAGTTTCAGGTGTCAAAACTCTTAACTTTCAATCTCAGCCATGTACAAAAACAGACAAAGCTGTGCGTCACACACATCCCAAACTCACATACACTGACACACATTAAGCGGCGTACGATCCCCACCTCGACACGTTGCTGTTGTCCCGAATTTTGGTGTGACAGAGGACGTTGGGGAGTTTCTGGGGCACCAGAGCTCTGATCTGCTCCACTGATGTACACAGCTTCAGGTAGCCCAGGTACAAGCCTGGAGACAACAGCTTCCTGCTCCGCCTGTGATACGCCAGCTTCTCCTGGGAACAGCAGGTGGAGAGAGACTCAGTAAGAGGACGGTATAGTATTGTTGACTGCGGTCGATTGTGTGGTGACACTGATTCTAATTTTGTCTTTTACGCAACATCACATTCATCTGAATGATTCGGTTTTAATTTTTTGCTGTTGTTGGTCCTTGAGGGACTTGAGTCTAAAGTTGTTCCAATATGTTTAAAGTGGAAGTCAGCACGGCAAAATAGCCCAACAGCACATTTTTATGTATTTCATCATACAATTTGTTCATAACTGGCCACAAAATAAATATTTCAGTGAATTGTGGTTTTGCCAAAGGGAGTCTCCCCCATTGTTTTGGAACCACAAGGCCAAACTAACTTACTCTGGAGACAAAACAGCATTCCATGAACGGTATCAGGTTTACCGGGCTGTATAGACAAAATCAAATTGTGGTTTGGTTCCAGATTGTGATCGTTCTGAGCAAAAGAGCCACACAGCATCAGTTACAAAACACAAAACAACAATTAGCAAGATTATCATCGTCAGGTCCATGTTGAAATTCAAATGTAACCTCCCAATTTCCACTGAATGAGCAGCTGTTGAAAATAAAGTGACTGAGATGATTTACATTCATGTTGGGTTGGCATATAGCCAAGATTTGATCTTAAAGCTGGCTTTTAATTAATTTGTCATGTGTCAATGTGTCTCTAGAAAGATGGTGACAAATGGAAGAAGAGAGTCATGATGATTAATGTCGGTCTAAATAAAGAGCGTCTGCACAAGCAGCACTCGTAATTGAAAGCACATTTCAATTTACATTCCTATTGTTTCAGCCGTGGAGCCTCGTGTTTACTGGCTTTGGTGAATGAGAGTTTAAAAACATTCGAGTGATACCAATAGATAAATGTTTTCCAGGGTTTTGGGGGTAATTTTGTTGTTGACAAAGTGCCTCACACTTCACTGTTCCATCTCGCTAACGAACGGGTCACAAACAAATGCAAAGAATGATCCTGATAAAACCCGCAACCACTCGGCCGTTCCTAACTGCTGTGGGAGCAGCCTGTCGCCAAAGCAAAAGCAAAAAAACTTTTTCCAAAACTGAACTAGCTACCAATCGGTGCCCGTCTATTCCTGTAGGACTCACGTGGAGTGTGATGAGCAGCATGTCCAAGGCGGTTGGCTCTTCAGGGGATGAGATGGACTTGCGTTGGAGCTGCAGTTTGCAAAGCTGCGTCCAGCGAACCCCGTCCAGGTTAGGACAGGCATTCATGTCCTTGAGGAGCACCAGCAGGGCGTTACCATGCTTGTCTTTGATTGGCTCAAAATACACCTGACCAAGATCCTGGGTTCCCAGCATTCCCTGAGGAAAGACGACAGATAATAATTGTGATACACACGCTTTAAAAAAAAGTATTTATTAAAAATGTTCAGACCCAGAGGTGACAAGGTCATAGTTGCCACAACCAATACAAATTGCGCATCATAGTCCCAATAGCCAGCTCAGCATTTTACTACCTGTAGTTGGGCGACAGCCTGCAGCATCTTGAGTCGTGTCTGCAGAGTGCAGGAACAGGAGGACTGGGAAGGAATGAGACACTGCTGCAGCCAGGGAATCTCCTCCCAGAGATAGGAAACCTGACACAAGGAGTGCATTAAAATTTGTTTTTTTCAAATGCACTGCAAAATATAAGTTTCTACTCTACTGTTGTGTCTGCAGCTGAGTATTAGTAAACGATGCATGATGTAATAATTTGTTCGCAATAATGTTATCAGCAATGTGTCCATGTAAATTAGTGCAAAAAAACAATTCTAGCATAATTGTGTTAATTACATAACTCCTGTTTGGAAGTTAATTCGCTTTTCTTTGTAGTTATATGACTATTTAATCCAGGTTCAATCAGGTCTCAGGATGAATATATAAAAGTTCTCTCTTTCTGTTTTCATGTCTGTCTACCTTAGTAAACCAGAGGAAGTCCTGCATAAGGGAGCTGGAGTAGGAATCTTCAACCTCTACGATGGGAATCTGATCCTCTGCAGTCACCAACACATTGTCGTCTCTGTAGAGTATGGAGGTCAGGTAGAGGCCTCTGGAGAGGAACACAGAAAAGTACACGTGAGGAGACCGAATCACTTTTCTGCTATCGTTCCTTGATGTCTGAAGATGTTTAAAGTTTGATTGATTAAAATGTGTTCTGAAAGTAAGAAAATATCAAAATGACTAAATATAATTAAAAATGTGATTATTAGACCCAAAAGTGAGTTGCAGTCTTGAAAACCATGACACCACGAAGTCTATTATAGTATATTTAACAATGAATAATGGAAATAATGGGATCTCTCGAAAATGAGTACCCCTTAAAAATATATGTGAACGAACAAAATAAACATAACGTTAGTAATACACACATCATTTACAATTCCTTTCACATGTAGAGTATGGAGGTCAACATAGCATCTACCTTTTCACACTTTTAACAAATTTGCTGGTGGGTTGGAAGAGGTGGCGGAGGCTTTTGGATACGGAGTGCTTCCTCCCTTGCGGTGGAGCTTTACACTGTTCTGTGTGGAGAAGACAGACACAAGAAAAAAGAGGTTTGTTAACTCTGTAGCAGCAGAATAAATCAGTCAGAATACCTTTGACTGAATACTCTGCTTGATGCTTGAAGTCAACGCACTTGTGAGAAACTGTGCCACGAGTCTGATTGGTTGTCTGATTTTCTTGCTAACACCAATGAATACCTCTGTCCTGACAAACTGGAGAAACATCTCTTCTAGTGACAGGCCGTTACCTAATTGACAGCAAACCTGACACGTCCAACAACGCGGTCAGAGTGGAATGTTTTTCGACGTTTCATGCGCTCCAGTGGCGCGACACCATTTGACTGGCATGCTGGCTGCCAACAGCAGACTATGGGCCTTGAGGGAACCACTAGCTCTCCTGTCCCACAGGGACACTAACTTTGTGTATATGTATGTGTGTGTGTGTGTGTGTGTATGTATGTGTGTGTGTGTTTACCTGCACATACTAAAGCTGCTGAACCATGGCATGTCTTGAGCTCCAGCCTTACGAGTGGAGCCAAGGAGCTGCAGTAATTTGTGTGTGTGTGCCTGTATGTGTTTTAACCCTTTGCCACTCACTGACAGGGAGGTCAGTTAAGTCTGTGGGGACATGTTTATTTTTAGTGGGCCTGGAGGGGGTTGGAGGCGAGAGTGAGAGGTGTGTGTATATATATGCATGTGTGTGTGTGTTTGTGTGTGCGCCTGTTGGTGAGATAACGCACCTCCCAACTCATTAGAAGCCCTGAGTCCCAAACCCTTCACAGATTCCCTCTCCTCCCCTCCCAGGTGATCTTACTCCAGCCCCAGGCCACTTAAAGTCAACAAATCCCCCCATTCAGGACCCGAAAAAGAACTAATTTTCCCTTCAGGTGGACGAGTCGAGGTGGAGCAACAAGAAAAAACACCACCCCCTCGACCCCTCTCACCTCCACAAATTTCTCTTTACTCGCGAGTCTGTTCACCTCTAGTCCTCCTGGCCTCAGTCCGTGTTTGACACTGAGTAAGACAGACAGGTAGGGCTGACTGCTGGGGTGCCTGTGTTAGTCAAGGCCTCTTTCACAGTTTAATTAATAGTGTTTGGACAAGAGGGAGAATGTGGCGTGGGGTATAAGCCGGGCTGCGACGGAGGTGCGTACATGGACATGTGGGAGAGAGTCAGAGCTGAAAGAGAGAGCATGTACTTGAATATTTGTGTCTGTTTCTTGTACATGTGTATCTATGTGTGTGCCTGTCTATCTTTATGTGTGTATATGTATGGACAGTAGACAGGACGCCTGGTGGGCTGCGGGGGGCTAGAGGGGGGAGGCAGCAGTAGTCAGTGTTAATTTATGCCCTCTCCCGACTCCAGCCCAGGACTCGTCTCTTACAGGAATAACAAACATGACCCCGGGACACGCCACCTTGGCTACCGTGCCTGAACTCTCAAGCTCAATCAGTCGCCGTCTGAAGAACCAAGAGCCACTCAATACTGACTATTATATTGCGTCTCGCCCTATTGCAAATATGGTCTGGCCACAGTGGACAATAGTAAGTGGGAGAGTGTGTTTGGGCATGTGGCTGTGCGAGAAAAAAGAGACAACTTGCTCAATGCTAAATGCAGTTTGCCGTCATGTAAAAGAGTCAGTGTGGACAGGTTTTGACACTTATGGGAGCAGCTTACAGCCTGCAGTGTTTGGGGATATAAACAGCCTGAGTGTGAGAGAAGTTGATCTGCATTTTGTCACAGAGAGAGAGGTATTCAACAGAGGAAGGGCTGAGTCATGGAAAGATGTAAAAGGGTGTGTGTGTGTGTGTGGGGTGGCGGTTGTTGAGACAGAGGGGAGGGTATTATTTTTGAGGTGGCATGCCGTCTTAGGGTGTATGGCCCCCAAAGTACTTGTCATGCCTGAGATTGTAAAGTGTCCGTCAAGGTGAGATGAAACACAGCAATTGGTGAGACGTGTTACACCTGCGTGTTGGACCGTCCATTGCTCATGTTTGTTTACACCAAGAATATTTCTGAAACATGAACGAGACGGTGGCTGAAAATTCAGATGTGTTTGTTTAAAATGTGACAGGCGCAGTGAAAACGACTCGGGTTTATGTCAGGTGGTCATAGCACAGCTCAGGGTGCATTTCACTTCCATTTAGCTGATACCAGACCTAACAACGGATCTTAAGGTCATGTACGTTCAATTTCTACCATAGAAATTAATGCATATATTTCCATAGTTAAACCCAATGGCAGGTTAAAACATCTAGTGTGGTATAGCATGTGCACATCTACAGAGGACAGCGAGTCTCTATCACTGCAAGGTTTGGGTTTCAGCCGGGGTCAGCTATGTAAAATGCTGAAGCTCTCATATTACTGGTCAGCCTCTTAGGTAAACACGCCCACCAAATCGATCAAAAAGTTGTTGATACCATGGCAGACACAGTGGCGGTGAGCTTCTTTTATTTGCCCGAGCAGCTGGTCTAGTGCCTCCTTCTGGCCTCTCTGACGTGGAGCGCGGCCATCGATATCCCTCCAACCTGCAGGCAGAGGTGAGAAAGACGACATCAGAAGAGTGACAGTGCAATGTTCCATATTTATCAACAGCCATAGTGCTGATTCAGCATATCTAGACAGGTCTCTTCAGCTGTACTCGGCATCAATGATGGAGAAGCAAAGCATAGCTCTAGACAGCATTGTCAAACTCCCACATTGATCCAGAAATAAATATCTCAAGTTGGATAAATTATGATAAACCTTTGTACAAACATTTGTGGTCCTGGTGGCATGAATCCTTAACCTTCTTACACAGAACCATCTGATAATTAAACTCAGGGAGAAGAGCAAAAACATCTTTTGCCCTTCTTTTCTCTTCTTTCCATGGATAAATACTCTGGTTCTCTTTAGTTCTGATGATACCGTCGTTGTCTCTTCTGGTTCGGACACAGGTTCTCTGGACACGAGCGCGTTACTTGAAGCCTGTCCAGATGGGGTGCGTTTCAATCTACAGTGTACATCAATAGTACACTCACTACTCCCTGTACAGGGAATGTCTGTACAGGAAAATTACCTTGACAATACGTCTCTATTCAAGGTATACAGAACTGTAACTTCAATACTGGTCTGGTTTGCAACACATTATCATAGCGAGGCGCAATGGCAGATGGGTAGACTTTCTTGTTAACTTGCAACGAAGTGAAGAGCTGTTGTTCAGTATTTTCTGAGCATTTTCGGTTCCTATTTGGAATATTACTCAACATGGCTGAATACACTTTATTAGGGAACTACGAAGAATGCAGCTATGGATTTTGTTTGATCTCTGATCCTGAAATTCTTGCATGATCTCATGATATTACGAGATTCCAGTTATTGTTCCCGGTAAGAGCCAATGTTCAGATATTGCTTTTATTGGCAAAAATGCACCCGCAGGGTGCTGGCAAGCGGTTCTTCTCAGTGGGTCATCAAAAATGCACGCAAAGTATTTTTAACATGAGTTTTCAAAAATGAGCTGACAAAAGGGAGTGCCCGCTGTATGCTCGGTCCTGCAAAAAAGGTACTTAATTATATCAGGTTATGAGATCATCAGTGCGTATCTTGAAACTTCTAATACTTCAAGATGGTAGTTTAAACACTCGGACAAAGAGAGACATCCTTCTTTGTTTTCAGAGAGTCTTCGTATCATTGTAAATCAGTCCTGAAGTTGATTCTTCTTCTATGAATAAAGAAACATCCAACATTGTTTGGTCAGCCTTGTAACATTTATGTTATGGACAAGCTGCGACTGGGGAAACATGCAGATTGTGCTAACAGTGGAATGTTTGAATAACAGTATTTGGTTTATTTGAAAGAGGTAAACCTGGATCTATGGACTATAGAGCAATAACTTTAGTTAGATGGAAATAAACTGGACTTAAACTGACACTTTCACTATTGTATGACCAGAGTGCGCTGACACATACGTCAGTGGGACTCTCTGTGAGGGGGGTTAATCAAATTTGACTTGGGACCCCAACAATTCTTGGGCTGGCCCTGTTCCTGAGGCTTCCAATAGAAGGAGTGTGAGGTGTGTGAGACGGCCTGCTTCTCAAACAGGTCTTGTGTGTACTATAGGAAACAGCACCCACCCCAGTGTGAGGAGGCTGTGGTTGGCTGACAGACAGACCCACTGAGCACCACTGCTACTGGCTGCACGGCTCACATTTGGGCTCGGTAGAGTCAGTGTGCGCACACACACACACACACACACACACACACACACACACACACACACACACACACACACACATGTAAAAAGACACAAACATGGTGTGGCTGTTTAGTAACACACATCTCGCTCCGCTTCTCTGAGCAAAAGACTCTGAAAGTACAGTTATTATAATACAACCTGTTTCTATTTCTCTGTGTGGTTATCTTCCCAATCATATACACTCAGAAACACACTTTCCTTTCTCTCCTCATAGATCAATATCTGCAGAAAACGATCCTTCAGCACCTTCTGCCCACTGTGGTAGTACGCCAGCATCCTTGCTTGCTCACTGGAGGACATGTCAGCGATAACCCGCCCCCCTGCCACCGTCAACCACCACCCTGCCCCCCATACTCCATCTCCCCCACCTCAACTCCCTCTCCTGGAGCCCCCCCGGAGGGCGCGTGGGGCTGAAACACGGTGAGCTCTATTCCCGGAAAGGTGCCTGTCCCGACAGGACAAGCGGGCCCTTTAATGGGCGTCTACGGCCCGGTATAAGGCCCCCACTGTTGGGGCCGCGCCGCGTGCTACAGCACAGACATGCAAATATTTCCAGTGGTAGGCCCAAATGGAAAACACAAACACGCAACATCGAAATTAGCTCTGAGAGAGGGAGGTGGACAGTAGAAAAAAAGAGAGGGAAAGCCCAGTCTCCTAAAATGAAGACACACACACACACACACACACACACACACACACACACACACACACACACAAGCTGAAAAACACTGTGTGCTGATGAGGACAAACATGTTCATGTGTTCCCCAGATGTGCCCTGAGTGTGCCAACACACTCACAGTACCTATGTTCACTCTCTTACAGTAGGTGGGTACTGACTGCACGGCCCTAACATGCTGCATACAAACAGCTACAGTATCACTGCACTCAGCTCATGAATCAATACACTGAATTAATCCCTTCACATATTTTAATTCACTTACTCACAAGTCTGCAAATGTCATCTTATACTGTTTGACCAAAGAAAGCATTTTTCAAAACTCTGACAGAAATAGAAAACTTAAAATATAGATAGACAGAAAGAAAGACAGACAGACAGATAGACATAGATAGATAGACAGACAGATAGGGAAATGAGGAAAAAAAGGTCAGAGCTGCTCTGGTGAGTCAACACCTCAGCTGTTGTTGCACATGACTTCACGGTTAACTTCTTGGCTGAACTCGTGCAGCTTCTTCTGCCAGCCAGCCCCAAACGCCGTCCTGAGGCTACGGTTACACACTCTGACGTCCACAAAGGGGGTCCCGAAACCCACACAGCCTTCTGGCCCTGAAAGGTCCAGCTGTTGTCCCTCCCCAATGATGTCAAAGCAATGTTGAAATGACGTTGGCATTATCAAATCATGTCTCTCTGTGTGTGGGAAAGCTATGAATGATTGTACCATTCATGCAAGACGCACACACACATCTTGCAGCTAAGCTCTGTGTGAAGACATTTTTTTCAGAGGTGTTAATTTAGTGAAGGAAGCCAAAAGCCTTCAGGGCTCAAAGGTTTATGCATTAGGCACATACATGAACATACACATATGCGTTCACACTTACTGGAAGGTGCAGCACAGGCAGGGATGGAAACTACTGGAGGCCCCCAGCCCTTCATGTTGTAGGCTGACACCTGGACATAGTAATAGGTCCCCTGTAAGGACAGGACACATGACAGTTAAGGCACCATATACATATGTATGTGTATGATTCAGTGCATCTGTTTGTCTCCTGCTAGGTTGCTGTCTGTCGTCATTTCAGTGTGTCAGTGTGTGTGTGTGTGTGTGTGTGTGTGTGTGTGTGTGTGTGTGATGGCTCTGTCTGTCTCGGTGCCCAGTCTGCAGACAGCAGGCCTCTGTCTCTCCTTTCTCAGCCAGATCAATCAAACCAGCCGCCGACACTTCCTGACCTCGCCTTGACCCCTGTCATGTGACAGGAGTGAGCTTTGGCTGGCAGCAGGGGTCTTAAAGGGGGGGAGGGGTTTCTCTCACACAATAACAAACAACCAGTGGAGCGTCCATTTGTCTACATGCCCGCTTAAAAATGCCAAACATAAATCAGGTGGCAGGCTACCAAGCTGCTCCTTCTATCATTTTGGAGGCTGTTTGGCAACTGTTGCTTTTGAATGGTCAGCAGCCAAGACTTTCAACAAATAACAAATAAACTGTGTTTTCCAATTGTGTTTTTTAGCAGGCCATAAGTCCCGCCCCCCACAGCCTCCCCCCCTCCCTTCTCCCATTATTTCGGATTGATGGTGACTGAAACTTGTGTGGAGTTGGATGTCTGTAATAAAAGAAGAGTCACTTGGGAAATGCCTTCATATGTCACTGAAGCAAAGCTTGCGTGTTAATAAAATCAGAGGCCTTCGTGTGGATGAATGGCTTCTAAATTTTAAATCAGTCTTTACCAACAGCTGGAAAAGCTAGAGCTTGGTGCCTCTTTTCTGTAGCACACATAAAGTAACAGATAATGCATGATTGAATTCTTCTTATCTGGTAGTGCCTAGGGACTGAATTGGAGGAAGAGAAAATAGGACTATAGGACAATAGGTTCATACACAAATAGTGTGATGTGCAGGGGAGGATAGAAACACATCAATCTAAACCCAGCAGCTCCTGGTGTTACCGTTAGACAGCATCACATATGAGAGATTTACTTCTGTATTTTAGATAAATACTGGTTCCTACTGATTAAATTGTCATACTGACAGTTCAGACCGTCAATTAAACAGTGGGGACTTACAGCAGTGAGTCCAGTGATGTTGCACTGTAGCAGAGTGGTGTCCTCCACCACCATCTCCCCTAGCAAAGGACTTAATGAAGGAGCACTGCTCCAGCTCACTGCAAATACACACAAACAAAAATAGATATTTCTTTTTACTTCAATATACACATTAAGAGAAAATAAATTGGTATTAAAAATGCTTGTGACTCCCAGGCCTTTATCTGCATCTCATCCAGCGCCAACGCTTCACATATTGTGATATTGAGTAAATAGCTCTGATGAGCACGGTGGCTGACCTTTGTACTTGGTAACCACAGCAGAGTGGACACAGAGCGGTTCCTGGAGGTCCACCCTTAGGCTGGTGCTGCTGCTGACAGACAGGCGGACTGCACTGGGGGCGTCTGGAGGGCCTGACAGAAAGGTAGTAGGTAAATAAGTGGAGAGATAGGCAGGTAAACACAAGCAAACACACAACCCGTCACTGCGTATTATTACCATTAGAATGGAGCGAGCCCATGCAACTGGCAGCTGACCGTAATGACATCATTCTGGTCTGTTGCACAAGGCATTGCTCAGTTTCAGAAATGGGAAAAGTTTAAAAGTTTCAAGTTGGGCTACAGTCAGCAATGGAATCTACTATCTTCACAAATTAATGTTGATTTAGTCAAAACTGAGAAGGTGATTGTGATTGTAGCCACACAAACATCAGTTTCACATAGAATAACAGCGAGAGGAGGACAAGCTTTTTTGTATCAAAGTGCAAACTTAGATGGAAGGGAGGAGTGTGTGCGTGTGACTGAGTCTACTTTCGGGGGTGGTTGTCTACCCTGCCACTAAGCGTGTCATGAAATCCCTATAAAGAATTAAAGCAGGAATACAGGCGTGTTGTGTTTGCGCACACACACACACACACACACACACACACACACACACACACACACACACACACACACACCCTCAGTCTTGAGCTATGCTTTCCAGCGTGGAAGCCATTAACTCGGCCCAGACAGAATGCCAGCAGAGAAAAAAGGAGCAAAAATGAAAACCGAAGACGACCGCTTGTATGAGACTGCACGACTTCCCAGACTTACTCGCATGCTCGAAGCCTGTCTGCATGCGTCGGAAGAGCCGGAGCCGCCACTCCCAGGCCTTCAGCTGCCTCTCCCGGTCCGATCCCTCCAGCTCACCAGGACCCTCGCTCTGAACCTGGGCCTGAAGCTCCAAAACGCGCTGCTCGGCCTCCTGGACCAAGGTGGCCAAATGCACTGCTCGGCCCTCCAGACTCACAACTAAGAAACACGTGAGGGAGACAGTGAGAGAGAGAAAGGTCAACACGAGCATACTGTATTAAATGGAGAGTCGTATCACCCTTAGGCACGTGTTGAAGGGACTCCAAGAATTTTTTTTTGACACCCAGAAAAATGGCTCGACGATAGTGAAAACTCTTAATAAAAAGAAAATTCTGAAAAACAATTCACTTTTCACCACTATACCATGTGGATGTTTTCAGGAACAAAACATGTGTTGATCACAAAATCATTTACTAGCATAATTAGAGACATAAATATTGTGTTGGTTTTACTTTGATCAAGTGCACATGGCTATACTGATATTGTAGTGGCCTGCAAAAGTGGCCTACAAAAGCAAGTGAAATTGCTTTTGCGGGGACTCTTTTTAATGTCTTTGTTTGCCAAAATGCTGGCAAATTCCTCAATAAACTTCATTTAACTGAGCAGTCCCTCTTTAGGGATGACATCACCTAGAAAATGACACAAAATGTGGCAATGAAAGTGAGAGGGGCAAGAGACAGAGGAGTATTTTTATTTTTTTTGTTTTAAGGGAACGCAAAATAGTGGGAACATGAATACGCATCATTTTAAACGTCCATTGTAAAACTATTTTTCTGCAAACTTGTGGAAAAATTTGTATAAGTCATCTATTTAAACGATATGCCGCAGCCTCACATAGCCTCCATCAGAGGAATGTTTTTCTGTGAGCGGGTTGGGAATTACTAAAATATGAACAATGATGTTTACTGCCAAAAAAAGATTGTCTTCATTTATCTCTCACAATTATTTAATTTAAGTATTTATTTTTAATGAACTGTATTATTAAAATCATGACCAAGGGGTTTGTGACAGTTGCTGGTGGTGGCATAGCGCAGAGATCAAAAGATTCCAACGTGGACAGATCCGCTTCAATAAAAGTATAGATCAGGTAATGTACAGCTGTTAAGGTCAAAAAGGACAGTAGCACACTGTACTGTACGTCTTTGGTGGCTGGTCAGACTGGGAGTGTTTGGGACTGGTGTGTGTCTGTGTTTAGTCTGTGTGGTCTGTGTTTGTTCATTGTAGATTCCACTGTTGAGCGTTAGATTCCACTGTTGACAGTAAGTTTAAAGGCCCGTGTCAAAATGTCCATCTGGGTGTTTAATTCTGCGGCTCTCTCGGTGTCTCCTCAGTGGCTGTGAGCTTCTCTTTGAATCCGAGCGTCTCTTCTGGGTGTCAGTTTTGTTGTTCTCTTCAGCCTCTCGTGTGAAGACTTAGAGGCTGACTGTCACTTTTAAAACAGGTAATGCCAGGGTCGGGGGTTAGGGTCAGGACTTAAGTTTGGGATTATTACTCAGGAATGCTTGAATTTATACTCTTGGACGAATGCAACTATCTGTTAAATTTTGATTTACACTTCCAGCCCTTCCAGGGATACAAACTGGTCCAGATGCTGTCACAAGTGTGTATGTGTGTCTTGATTTGTCCTTATTTCACATGAAGACTGGGGTTCTCTACAGCACATTAAAGTGCCTTTGTCCTATTGAAAGCCACCGAGGGATTTATAATGTGAATATGAAGTTGCTTCGGAGAATTTGTTTGATAGTCTTCGTCTGCTTTTGTCTCTCTGGTAACCACACACTGTGTAGTCAAGCGCGTCAATATCAATAAGCATCAGAGTCGATTCTTTTCAAAGCTAATGGAAAAGTCTGCAGCGACTTTGATGTCAATTCTCCTTAGATGGAGTTTGATTAGTAGGTGCTCATGAAAATAGAAGCCTTTACTTTCCTTATGGGCTGTTGTTCTCTCTCTTTCTTTGTGTTTCAGTCCTGTGTACACACACAACTCACACTCTCTCATGAGTTATTTGAGTTCTGGAGAGAGAGCACAATCAAAGAGCAAACTTCAGTAAACATCACTTTCCATTCAAGTGTTTTCTATTTAATGATACCTTTATAAGACGCCTGGCTCGGCTCTGGAGAAGGGTGTGTGTGTGTGTGTGTGTGTGTGTGTTTGTGTGTGTGTTTGTGTGTGCGTGCACGCGGGACTACAAACACAAACAGCCTCGGAGCCTCACTGGCGAGTTCTAATCATTAACAGAGGAACGGCGCGGAGGCTTAGCGGATCACAGACAGTGAAAAGTGCTTATGAAGATGACTAATATTACATCATGGTTACCACGCCTTCATCGCCTTTAATACGTTTTCTCTGCCTGCACAGAACAGAAAGAGATATGTGTGTGTTTGTCTGTAGCAAGTGGACAAATGTGTTACTGGTATGCACAATGAGAGATTGTGCTTTGTAATGTGTGTGCGTCGTTGCTTTAAGCAACACCTGCGGTGGCTTTAGTGGCAGCCGACGTCTACGTTGACAGTTGAATTCCATTCAAGAGGCTGTTGACGCCCAAACAAACTGTCTGGTATCAGTTATAAGCCATGAAAAAGATGGAAATCTCCATGGGAAAAGAACAATAACAGATCTGTCACGAGGTGACAGTTGTGGTTTTGGGCCTCGCTGGCGTCATAAGTTGTACAACTATTGTTGGCCTGTCTATATATCACACCAGATATGACTGGTGAAAGAATTGGGCAAATCAACTTGCTTCATACGCAAGGCCAAGGTAGCATTTGCTATGGTATGATTCATCTGTCGGCCAGCCAACCTCCAAACTAAAGTAAAGAGCTGTCAAAGTTTACGAGGAAAAATACGACTGAAGCACTAAAGCATTGCTCTTTTTAAAGTTGTGGCAACCCCTGAGATCTTGGATATTTCTTACAGAAAAAAGATGAACAGAGCTACTTGAATCAATTTAATGTTCTAATTTTCTTTGCTCACAGACTGTAACAGGCTTAATAGTAGCTTTTGACAACTTCTTCAACCTCCCTTTCAATCACTCACAGAAAGTGAACACACTCCAGAGAGTGTGTGTTTCTGATTTACAGTTACATGAAAAAGTATAACTTGCAACGCATTATAGTGGCAAAGATACTACAGTGTGCTACTCTCTGCGTGATTGCCACATCTGATGCAACTACGCAGCAAGTGAACGAAGCAGAGTACGTCACAAACTCTGTAGTTCTGATTCGTCCCATTCACTGTGAAATGATCCCCACGTGACTGGGTTTGTTCTGCAGGTACGTCGCGTTCC
The DNA here is from genome assembly GCF_023055335.1 of Clinocottus analis. NCBI lineage: Eukaryota > Metazoa > Chordata > Actinopteri > Perciformes > Cottidae > Clinocottus > Clinocottus analis. The sequence goes on along the minus strand of NW_027175920.1, from coordinate 8,714,477 downwards.
TCTACTCACAGTGGGGGCTCTCCTTTGCACCAGCTCGCAGTAGCAGCTTAGCCATGGGCACGTTGTTGGTCATGATCGCGATATCGAGGGGCAGGAGGCCCTCACTGTTTGGGGTGTTGTGGTCCAGCTCTTCCAGACTGTACTGGGACAGAAGCAGCTGCACCAGGTCCAACTCCTGGTGCTCCACTGCTTCAAACAACGCCTCATTACTCTGGAACTGTAATATAAAGAAAGCAACGTTTTAAAAAAGCTTACGTTCTGACCTCTTCCTGCACACAACCATCTTCATATACAGGACGTATTATCTGTCTTGCTCTACAATAGTGAGATGATCGGGTGCAGGATTATTCTACCTGAGGTTCTCTTACTTTCCAAGTCTATATGTTTTCTCAGACTATTTTTAGACTACAATATTCCTGGGCTTATTATTTTTTCCTTCCATGTCTCTCTCTGACTTACTATGGTGGTTTTGCGCAGCCTCTCCTTGTCTCCTCCCCGTCCTGACACCACACTGTCCTCCAGGGCCGGGGGGTTGGTGCCCACACGGAACTTTCCAGACAAGTTGCGGTATAGGCGGCGAGCCGCGCTTGGCGAGGACAGGCTGGCCGACTTGCGGGTTGGGGCCGGCTGGTGGGCCTGGTCGCCCCTCATGGGCTGCGTCATCTTGGCAGAGTCAGCCCTGGAGGAGAGATGGATGAGTGAGAGACAGGAGGGATACTGCAAGTGAGAGAAAAGAGCGAACTGTGGCCTTTTTACACTTTTTACTTATCGAATCTCGAGAGAAGAACACGGCACTCAAAGACAAACGCTGAGGTTTAGATCCTGGCTCTGGAAAATGGCACCAGGAATTCATTGGGCTCAATTTGGCAATACTGGTTTCAGCGCCAAGGCGTCAGTGTCTTATATTACCCACAGTGTACTTTATATCAGTTTTTGCAGTTCAATTGTTGAAACAAATGTATATACTATGTTTGGCAGTGCCTGTCCATATTTTTGGACTGTGACATTTTAAAGCAAAGAAGTGTCCACTGCCACAGGGTTCATATGGAGTACGTTGAACAGCTGACCAAAGACCAAGTTTGACATTTGAGCTATGTTGATTATCAGAAACAAAATGTTGACATACAAAAACCTTTCATGGTGTTTCCCATTGTTATCACAAATCAGAAAATGATCTCCAACCCCCTGGGAAGGAGGTTCAAACACCTGGCTGAAAACCAGTGATCTATGGCATGGTGATACATTACACTGATCTGTCAGATGGGCACCATGCTGGCATTATCAGTTCCCAGTCACAGATGCCATATGAGTCATGCTGCACTGGTGATGCCAGCCTGGTAGCCGGTTTCCCACTCTGTAATGTCATATCTTTCTGATTTGTTTCTAAAGATCAGCATCTCTTGCCACTGGTGTCTTGGCTTCTCTGGTATGGCGACTATGCTGCCCCTCTCTATTCTGCCATGGGAACTATGCAGATGACAGTGAGTTTCTAGGGTGAGTCTGGTACGTGGCGTTCACACACCCTTGACTGCTGAAGGAAATATCAGCAGGACTCTACAGGCGATGGTGACAGACTTTGTGACGGCTCCCGACGGACACTGGCAGTTAGATAATTGAATTCCTCAAGGACGCACTTTCAACAGCTTTCTTTCCTTCTTTTCCTCTCTCGTCCTCCTCCGAACAGTTTAAGAACTTGTTCCCTTCCTATGGTCTCTCCCACTCTCTGTTTTATTGCACCGTTCCTTCCCTTGGCTCTTGACCTTTCACTCATTCCCTTTATCTACTTGTTGCCTCTCATTCCCTCCCATCGTCTCCCGTATTTCTTTCTTCACCCTCTCCTTTCTCCCTAACAGCTCTCATCTTACCTTTATTGTACTCTGAATCATCTTTGTATTACAGTTTGACAATAAAAAAAATCGTTTTGATCTTCCATTCTAGCATTAAGAAACAACATGAAACATTCATACTCAATTAATTTTAATACCTGTTCTTGAAAAGTAAAAAGATTTTGAACTGAAAGTCAGTAACTGGTTAAGTAACTGGTTGTATAACAATCTTCAGGACATTTATATTTCAAAAGAAAGAAAAGAAAAATATATTTAATATATTTGATTTGAATGGGCGCTGTGACATCTTTTGACATTTGCCAACCTAAAAAGACTTTTCAGGAAATAAGCGACCACAATGCAGCAGTCAACATTTGTCTCGAGCCTCATTTCTTGTTCAAGTCCTTGGAAAATGCTCGCTGGTTATCAGTCACTCTGGAAAACATCATCAGTTTAATACCACAGATGTAAATGTTGTTCTAAAAGCAATGCGCTGGGAGAGGTGGAGGAGAGTAAATAAAGGTTGAGTTACGTTGGTCCATCAGGCCATTTGCCAAGAAGTATCACGAAGGCCAAAAACAGATTTGTCAAGGTGAGAACATCTGTAGGAAAAACTTTATTTATACTCCTGCTCTGCTATTGACGCGTGAGCCCCCCCCCCCCCCCCCCCCCACACACACACACAAAATCCCTCCCCTAACACATGCAGTTTGTACAACAGCTGACGGTCGGCCAACATAGTAGACTTTAAAGCAGCTCCAAGCCCCCGCAACAGGCCCATTTTCACAGGGCCGATACACCTAAAATACCCACGATCCCCATCCCTTCCCGCTCCGTCCCATCCATCTCCACTCCATCCCGTAATAGAGGCCTTATTTTAGACATCCTCGTGTTCCCGGCTGGGCCTAACCTATTCCGAGGTTCCAGATAAAGCGCGGCAGGTATTTGGAATAATTTTTCCATGGGCCTGGCCCGGAAGATAAAACAAGAGATATATTTGTAACGCGTGTCGGTATCCCATTTCAAAGAGAAAGCCCATTGGAATCCGGCCCCGGGCTTATTGTTATTTGCCTGAGATGGAACAGACAACTTTTTTCTGTCGGCAGGATGGTGCCCTATTACTCTGTGACGACATTAGGGAGTGTGTAACGCGGCGTGTGTGTCTTCACTTTCAAAGAGATGCTGCATCCTACACGTGAAAGAATAATTACATTAAAAAAGAGAGAAAAAAAACACAACGCAATGTCAAACAGAGTGTATCAGAACGGGAATGTGGGATGATGAGCAATTAATTACAGCAACATATTTATCCATACTGTGAGTTGATGACCCGTATGATAACGGTATGCTTTTGACACCTGATCTCATCAGTGGCCCTGATGGATATAATTGCAGTCACAATCTACTGTCAATAATTGCTGACAGTGACCATGTCTTGTCGACACATATTTGATGGACATCAGTTTGGGTTTTCTGTGACTGTTCACAACAAAAGCCATGTTTCGCTGAGTGCTTTTAATGTGAACTGGCATCAATAGCAAATGTTTGGTTTTATACAGCTCTGATGCGGTGTTTAGGAGAGTGCTAATCGATTACATGCGTGCATCGTTTCCTGTGAATCCTTTGCGTTTAGGGAGGCAATTTGAATCCGGCACAGAAATCCACCACATATACTCAATACTTTGTAGAGAGGTAAATGTAGAATGCTAATACATTGAATATATGTATTGCTGAAATCAATGCTAGTATCAGAAAATAAGGTCTACTACTGTTACAATAACCTGAATAAATGAGTCCAAAGCTCAAAGATATCTCACATACACACACACTAAGTCTATGCCACACAATTTCCTACACTTTTACCAGGTTTGGGAAACAGGAAGCAGTTGTTCTGGGAGACCAAAGTCTCTTCCAAAAGCCAGGCTTAATGTTTGGCCCTCGATCAATCCCACATCAAATGCACCCAGACTGCAGTGAGACTGAATCAGTACCGAAAAAACAATCAACACCCCCAAACACACATACACACAGCATTTGCTTTATTAGTTGTATCGGCTTGTTTACACAAACAGCTTAGTCCTCCAGACAGTGAGTCACGTGTAAACAAAGACTACATATAAAATATGCAGACAAAGTCCCGACAATTACTGCCGTAAAGTCAGATGGGAAAAACCTCTGACTTAAGGAAGTTAATTCCCACCTTTCAAAATTTCTGATTTTTGTGTGAGCTAAAAAGCAGCCGCAAGTATGTGCATAGCAGCTCATAACAGTTGTGTGCAGAGGGAAATCTCAGAAAACCTTCAAAGCAAATCTGAAAACTGACAGCGGAGTGGAAAATGTTGCTTAGTCTGACGGCTCACAGTTTATGTTGCAACAAATAAATTACACAATCAAGAAACAATGAATCCATCCAACCTGTTGTCAACAGTACAGGGGTGACCACACACACACACACACACACACACACACACACACACACACACACACACACACACACACATACAATGACATCATCCACAGCCATTAGACACCTGGCCCATTCTGTCAGGTAATAATGACATGACATAAAACTGAAATTACTATTTTAAATCAATTCATTGTTCGGCCCTACAGGGCAGTGCAAAAATGGGAACATGCATGTGAGAAGGAAATATGTTGTGACCAGAACTTCTATCAGTATAGATAACTTTAATCTAAATTATAAATAATGGAAAATGTCTTCACAACACCCACTCATACCAAAGCATGTTTTATTGTAGTGGGATACCAAAAGGCATGTGTTTATGTGTGTGTGTGTGTGTGTGTGTGTGTGTGTGTGTGTGTGTGCATATGAGCGTGAGCATGTATGTGCCACAGAAAGACATTACATGTAGTGCTGACCAAATTAGCAATCACAGCACATATTAGGATATTTTGATAGTGAGGCACAACAATGCAGTTATGTTAAAGTAACTAAAGCACACAATGCAGCCATGTTTAGATAACTAAATAGTTATAATCGTCCCAAAGATCTTTAAGGCATTGAGCTGTGTGGACGATACCCTTTACATGAATGTTCTTAATCAAACCCTGTTTTAATCAGTTTAATTCTCAATGATCTTTTCTTTCATAACACCACGGTCTTGCCTCTGCTCCATCTCCTTACCCAACTCCACCCTATGCTACCCCATCCCAGTGTGTCACAAGGTCTCTTACTGTAGGTCAGCTGTGTGCTGACAGGAGCCCCGCTCCCACACACACACATACACACACACACCCTACACTACAAGACTTCTCACCAGTGGCTAGTTTACTGCCACGAGAACACATAAATCTCTGTTGTATGTTAGTGTGTGTCTAATCGTGTTTATTACACACAGGCACAAATGACCATTTATATTAGCTGGCATGTATTGTATCGTTTGTCTGCATAGTTCGAGTCCCACAAAATAAACAAAGAACTGGAGCGCTTGGTTGATGGAGAGAGAGAAGGAGAGAGAGGGAGAGAGCGAGGGAGAGAGAGAGAGAGAGAGAGAGAGAGAGAGAGAGAGAGAGAGAGAGAGAGAGAGAGAAATGAAGAAAAGGCAAAGAGCGGCACCAGAGGGACAGTGCTCGCAAAATACGGGTGGTGGGAGTCAGAGAGGCAGACAGTGAAAGGAGAAAGTTGCGCGCATACACACACACACACACACACACACACACACACACACACACACACACACACACACACATACACACATACATACACACAGTACGCTGGCTGCTCTAAATGTGGCTTGTAGAAGGAAATTCTGAAATCTGAGTCTTGGCACCAGACAGGCTGGAAGCAGGCAGGCTGCTGGACGCACAGAGGCAGAGGGAGAGGGTAAGGGAGAGGGAGAAAGAGAGGGAGAGGCAGAGGGGGAGGGGGAGATGGGGGGTATTACGAGAATTCATATAGCTAACCCCTCTGTTTGGCTCTTATCAGCTTATAGCCAACATCAGGCCATCTATGCCAACCACTGTGACCTGCAGCCCCTCATGTAAACTTAGTTGTGGTGGCAACACAACAAATGCAGACATACACACATTAAAACATAAACAACACTGTGTTGAGATTTCAAACAGTCAGAGTCAGACTTTTGTACCAGGGGTGTGCATGACTGCATTAATGTTGTTTGTGCTATATTGGCCTCAACTCAATGTACCCGATCAGCCGTTTAACTTGACTGGTAGTAAATGGTGTTCTTTTGATAACAAGCAGCTGAGTGCTGAGAAAACATCAACCAGCCCTTTGCATCACAGGCAGCAGACAGCACAACTGATGCCAGACAGGATAAAGCTGTTGTTTACACCAGATTTACATCGAGACAATTTTGTTGCACTGTTGAGTCACCCGTTTCTGGTAATTCACTGTCCACCATAGCCTCAACTTCCTTCTTAAGCTGCGTGTGCCGAGATCGTGCTCTCCATATCACTGTTGTTCTGAGGTGATATTTATTTGTTATTAGCTTTGACCTCTCTCTGTGATATGCTTAAGTCTGTGTTAAGATCGTTGGTGCTCATGTTGGCGTGTTCACATCTGTTGTTAGTCACACTTAGTCAAAAAGTAACTGAAGTGGAAAACCCTGAAGGCATTCTGTTTTAACGTATGCTTTCAATTCATATGGGCTCACTTTGAAGTGTGAGCTGTGTGCATAATTGGGTAGTCTGAACAAACTCTGGACCAGGTATATACTATACAGAATATGGCTTGCTCCCACTGCGCTTTATCTCGCGACTATTTACAGTCTTTTTTCTATCTCCCCTTTTATCTTGTCCTCTTCTCCACACTTTCTCTCTCCTTCTCCCTTGGGAGAACGGCAGCGAAAGAGTGGGCGGTCCTCTGTATGTTTAACCTTTGAAGTGGGCCCGCTGTGCCGAGCAAGGCCTGCCACCTGTTGGCTCTGTGTGTGTGCATGTGCTGTGTGTGCACGCAGAGGTAAATCTCTCTAATTTTGATGAGCAGGGACAACAGCGGAGTCACCATGGGGATGTGGTGGCGGACAGCGGCCGACGTTCTCAGGAGTGGGGGCGGGTGCTTCCAAGGTGGGATCACACACACACACACACACACAAACATACACACAACCCCTCCTCTGTCAGAGGCTTGGTGACACCATGTCTCCCACGGCGATCGTGGGCCCAGCCTGGGTGGCTCCAGGCCTTCTGTGTGTCACTTAGAGTGTGTGTGTGTGTCACACCAAAGGGGTCCCTGCCTGGGCCGCCATATGCCACCCACCCAGCCAGGGAGAGGAGAGGGGCGGGGGCGACCCCTGGCCACTGAAGCCACCAGTTGGCCCATTCTCTCAGTCACACGCCGACCGGGCGCCATGTTTAAAGTCCCACGGCTGTTTATCTGGGATAGGGATGGAGGGAGGAGGTTGGGGGGGGGTTTAGCCTCCTGACTTTGATAAATCCTTTGTAAAAAGGATAACGTGCATTCTCACACACAAATATGTGCGCTCCTGATTAGGATAGATGGATGGATGCTTGTGAGAGTGGAAAGAGTGGCAGCCTGCTCCTGCATGATAACACAAACTCATCTGACAAAATGTGTGTGTGTGTGTGTGTGTGTGTGTGTGTGTGTGTGTGTGTGTGTGTGTGTTGTTGGGATCTTGAAGGAGAGTTTGGTTATCCAGTATAAAAATGTAATTATTGACACAATTATTTATGTCACACCTTGAGATTAAGAACCAATAACCAAAATCTAAATACTTAAGGTATTCCACATTTAGAGTAAACAGTGAAAATAAAAATCAAACTATGTATTACAATTATGAAAGCATACTACCGAGAAGTAATCACGTGTAAGAGAGAGAGAGAGAGATAGAGAGAGAGAGAGAGAGAGAGGGAGAGAGAGAGAGAGATCGCGGGCGTAGTCACATAAATGACCACACCACGTCTTCACAATGGTGACGTGGCCCTGATTATTTAAACGGGGGAATGCAACGCACAATGGAGGCCATGCTTGACACCAGTATGAAATAAGCGTAACACCGTGTGTGTGTGTGCGTCTGTGTGTGTTTGTTAGTTTGATAGGGAAACACAATGTAAATTCTCACAGCAGCAGTTAAGTACAGTAACTGCAACTTTATCACTCAGAAGCCCGACTGGCAAACTCAGGTTTGGCAGCCGCGACAGTCATTTAACTGATGAAATACAGTCTGCCGACATTATTGTGGTGAGCAGAAGGATGATACACTAATATCCTTTCCAGGTGAGTAATAAAAAAGAAATAACTAAAAGTCCAGGAGTCAAAACGGCAGGTGCACAATTGATAATAGCAGAAACATAGCAGATGATCCAACAACTAATCAGACAACAAGACACAGGTGGGCAGATGCGAGGGAACAAAGCAAGCTGACGAGATTAATGCAATTCAGGTGATCCACAGAAAAAAGGAGAAAAAACCATGTGGACAGGAAATCAAGCTACCACAGGACACTCAAAACAAACAAAGAAGGTTACATAAAAGCCTGACTTGAAATCGCTTTGTTTGTGATTGATGTGTATTTCTTCGGACTTGATCGGTTGAGTTTCTCCAGGATGGTGGACGTGTAGGCGATGGTAGCTCACGTGCCCACAATCATAATACACATATACACTCACACGGCCCATCATTTAATACAAATTAATTCAAGCTCATTGTGAAATTGCTACTTCTCGAAACCAAAGAACAATGAGCTACATGAGCCCAAATCTGGTGACACTCTGGAGCCTGTATTGATGAAGTTGTACAGGTGGAGGCGGGTCATGTCAATCAGACACAAACAAGACACGTTTTAAATTCTGACGGCAACAATTTGAGTTAACAAAGGTTGTCGCAGAATCTTATTGGGTGAGGTAAACTGGGGAAACATTGTCAGCAGATTTCTCTGGCTGACACCAGTAAGTGAGTAAGTAAAACTCCTTGCTGGCTCTCAGCACTTCTGACCTATTGTTGAGTACACAGACGTGGGCCTGGCGGTCTGTACTACCTGAGCTTCCTATCTCAATCTGTAAACCATTTTCTCAAGACTAGTTTTAAACCACAACCCTCATGGGTCCCCAGCCGATTTTCTCTCTGTCTCTGACCCTGAATACAACCCTTACACACACCCTTACACACACACACACACACACACACACACACACACACACACACACACACACACACAGAAAGTAGGCAGTGTAGTTTCCCCGGCTTCGGTTGTCTTTTATCAGCTTATGGGCAACACATGGAGCCACGCTCACCCTCTGACCCATTAGCTGTCTGTCTCTGCACACACGCACACACACAAACTGGCTTTTTTTGGTCTCCCATTCTCTTTATTTTCGAACCTCTCCTTCCCTTTCCAAATCCACGCTCCAGTTTTCAAAAAGCTCTTCGTCACTCACTCTAGCTGTCTCTCTCCATCATCTTTTCAATCTGCCATTTCATCTACTTCATTCTCAATTATTCTCACTTTCTCCCTCCTCCTCGTCTTACCTATTCTATCATTCCCATCCCTCCCTTTCTCTCTCGCTGCCCTCCATCCCAACCCCCTGTCTCTCTGTGTGCTGAGTTGAGGTTTGGAGTGGAAACCAGAGTATCAAGTAGGAGACACACAGGACAAGAGGGAGCCAGCCTCATAAATCTCCCTTAGTGCGGCCCACAGCACCCTGAGTCAAGAAGACACTGTGTGAGTGTGTGGACCTCAAGTATATTATGTGGGTGCATGCATGTCTGCAGTGTGCACATAGGTTTTTATGTATATGAGTGCCTGTGTGGACTTGAGGTACTTCATTTGTGTGAGTGTGTAATGTGTCTGTGTGTTTTCAGGTATGTGTGTGTGAGAGAAAGAACACCACAAGTCCAAAAGCTGAGAGGGAAGCAGAAATTCTGCACCCTTGTGTGGACTGGAATCTATAGTCTCTCATCTCGCCAATAACTCAACAAATTAATATTACAGGCCAAGAAGCAGTTGAAGTCCAAACTCAGAAGGACAGCTCAAACAGCACAAATTAACAATTTTCTTTCTGAAGAAACATCTTCCTCATAAATATAGAGAAAGGAGTTGTAAATAAAAACGTAATTCAATTACTGTCTTTGTCATGGACAATTCTCGTTCATGTCGGCTTAAAAAAGGCATTAATACAAGCCTTGGGGCTGAAAATAAGATAAATAAGCTACTAATTAAAATTGATGGTAGATTTTTTTTGTTGTTGATAAAACCTGCACTCTGACAAGATATTCTGATTAATAATAGCCTTTTTGCATAGGATGTATAGCATTAGGCTATTTATAATCTATTTTCAATTAAACTGAACAATTTCAAAACTTTCAATTGCATCTTATCTTGAACTATATCTTACTCAAATACAGTTTAACACCATTCTGTGTGTCTGTGAAAGCTTATTGGTGTTATTCTAAGAATAATGTAACTTTAATGCAGCCAGAACGCAGAAGTAAAACATTATGACATTCCAGCACAAGCAGGGATCAGTTTCCCGCTGTCGTGATCTTTCACAGGGTGTTCTGAACAGAATGTCTAAAAAGAAAAATTATAGGGCTCTATAACCTTCTCTTTTGCCCCTCTTGTTTGAACTGACAGCTCTCAGCCTCAGAAGAAAGGAGAACGGTCGAAAGGATGAAAGGAGGATGAAAAAGAAAGACTGGGGAATATTAAATCAAATTACAACCAACTAAAACCACTTTACACCCGGGCCCCTTGAGAATTGCCCTCTTTTTTTCCACAAAGACTTTGGTGATTTCTCCGTGTTCTTTTTTATTCCCTTCGTGCTCAATTCATAAGGATTAGCACTCGGTAACCTCCAATCCCCCTTACACCCCCAACTCAACACAGTCCTAACTATTGCAATGTGTGAGCATGAATATCAAGGAGAGAATCATACATGCAGACACTCGGTGTGTGTGCGTGTGTGTGTGTGTGTGTGTGTGTGTGTTTGAGTGTGTGTAAATATATCAGCTACGGGAAGGGGAGGCTGGTTTCTCTCCTGGCATCGAAATTAGGACGTCATCCTGAGAGTGCTGTCAGCTCTAAGCTATCCCTGAAGACAGGGTGGCACCAGGCAGAGCAGAGGGGCCTTCAGGGGATGGAGAGGGTTTAAACCCTCCGTTGCATACTTGCATAACCACACACGTCACAACATTATACTCACTAACTTAAAATGCATTATTTTTTTTAATTTATGAAGTGGATATGGTTCAAGTGTCGATTGCTGATACACGTTGATGTTTAAGTACTTATGTATAGAGTTTCCTCCCCAGGCGTACTGCGGGGGAACTGTTAAGGGAAATAAAAACTGCTTGGCCGACATACGTGGCTGCCTCTCTATTGTACTCAGGAGTTTTGGCAAAGGGCTGAAACTGCCTCTCTGTCACTATGAGAGGATATGGAAATAAAGACTTATTTACTGGCCCCGTGCTGGAACAGAATCTGGGTCCCTTTATAGCCCCAGTATTGACTCTCAGACTCTACTGGATGTCTCCCGTGTCAACGTCATGAACAAGAAACAAGGCAGCAATTATAACCGGCAGTGGGAAACCGACCTATAGGCAGAGTGTATTAGTTTAGATAATAATAATAATACATGTAATTGAATGTTCTCATAATGCAAACACTTATCTTATTGACATGTAGTATCCGATGTTGCTTAAGGTAAGTAAAAAAAGGTTCTCAAATGGCTTTTCTGGAACCAGAAGTTAAAATTGCTTTTTATTCAGGACTATCGAACCTCACAAGTCACCATTTTTACGCAAAAACATCACAGATCCAGATTGTAATTATTCATATGAATGGTCCTGGAGAAAACCCTCCCCCCCAAAAAATAGCAATATTTTTTCAGCAATCTTAACAGGCAGAAAATACCCTCTTATTTCCCCTCCAGCTCCCTCTCCCCCCCTTCTTCTACTCTATTCTCCACCCATACTCCAGAGGCCATTTACTATGATTACCAATAACAATAACACACCCATTATCTTTTATTATCGCATTTTCCCAAAGCTCTGCCAGCTCTCATGGACTTTGATAAAGCTACAAAACAGCTCCTGTTTCACGCTCGTATATGGACTGCCTTGGCCCGGAATTCCCTTAATAGTCACAGTTTGTTTGGGTATCTGACTTGAATCGACATAAACGGCAATGGTCCACTAAATAGATAGTAAAGTGTTGAGCCACCTGAGACTGGTTTACTGCGGAGGGCTGCTGGTTTCCAGCTTGGTATTTAATATAATCCCTGTGTAACTTTACTCTTACAAGTTTTGATTTAAGGAGTGAAAGGAGTGGGGCAATGTGCAGATAAACATAATTTAGCCTGAATTAAAAAAGTGTATATTGGTAGATAACGGTACACATTTCCCTTTCATTAGAGGCAAATACACTACAGCGCTTTTACAGCCTCTGTGCCAGGAAGACTCACTGAGGCATCAACAGCTCCTAGATAACCGGTATTTATTTACTAAAATCATACTCTTATTTCTCAGCATATGATATTTAAAAAATGAGTCAAGGTCCGTGAATGAGTCACAGAATTTGAATGTCTCATAGCAAAAAAGCCTTGATATTTCTACCTGAATACTTAGCCGGGCCTCGTGACATTTAATGATCACATTCCAATAAAATGTATTTGACGAGTAAACTACGTAGAAACAATATGTCTCTTTGATAACAATTACTTAGTTTGCAAATCAATATTACACATTCTTTGGACAGACTAGAGGAAGTGCTATAAGTGTCAAAAAATGCAACTGATTCAAGGGTTTTCAAGACGCTACTGGCACACGTGTTTCCTGTCGACCGTGTTGATGACTGTGCATTCCAGAGAAGCCGTGCTGGTCTTGTCAGGAGCTGGACCGACCTTGTTTCACCTCCCAGTAGCATGACTCAGCCCTCAACCTTGAGTCTCTCCTCCTGGGGTCCCTTGTTTATTATGTCACAAAAGACCAGTCACAATCCTGTAACGGCGCCTCGCCCCGGAGAAAGTCAGAATCCAGCTGTAGCCGAGCCCCCCTCATCCCTCTCGTAAATGAGCATGTCCAATCTACCCACTGTGTTTCATTAAAACCAGACTACATCAATCAGGGCCTGAACTTTAAAGGCCAGGTCCCCTCTCCAGCAACATGGGAGAAAAACACGAAGCCGTTAAAGTAAAGGACCTCACACTGCACATACACTCCAACGCGCATACACTTAACACCACATTTCTGCTGGTGGACCACACATCGCACCGTCAGTCCGAGACCACGCGGTAGGTCTCATAAGGCCGACAAAAGACCTCGTAAGACCTCACACCGGGCCCTAGCGTGATTCGATGGGACCTCAGAGAATCCCACACCTGTAGCTCCACAAACCGCAAAGTAACTCCACTGAATAGCTACTGTAGTCCCCGCACAGCAATTAGAAACCTGGAAACTGTTTAGACCCGTGACTGTTTGGACATTTTTTACTTGACAATATTAAGTGCAAAGGAAGTTTAAGATCCGCTTTGACCTGGGGCTATTTTCCCAATGGTGAGAGAAGTATAAAGGAAGAGCCAAGAATACATAGCAGGAAGCTCAGGGGGGATGCCAGACGAACCGACGGCAGGATGGATGGGTAGATAAATGAGTGGAGGCCGTGCAACAAGAATGGAGACTGGGAAAGAGTCCCATGGGTGGGGAAGGGAAGGCAGCCTCTGGATGGAAAGCTTTCAAACTCCTTTCATCGGCTGCCTGAGGATTGGAGCTTTACAAGAGCAAGATGAGCCGGCGCCACTGGAGCTGCTTGGCGCTCTTCAACAAAACCCAGACGCAGAGTCGGAGCAGGACCCTATCACCACTCCTCCCACTCTCTGTCCCCCGCCCCAAACACCAGCCGCCCAATCCTCATCAACGTCAGCCTCGATACACGGACAAATCAGAGCGAGGCCCGGTTTTAGTTTCAAAGATTTAAATCAAAATCCTGCTTTTTTCTAATCTTCAGAAGTGAAGGCTGAGCGCATGATCACAACCTCAGGGATCGTGAACGGATTAGATTTAGCAGACTGAGAGATGGTCTTTGGTCTTACCAGTCCACACTTAGCGATCGTCTCCTGTAGGATGGAGGCCTGTCTGTGGAAGTCCTCTCTGCTTTGGCCACACGCTCTTTGAGGGACAGACGATGGGTAAATTTGGAGATCCCCGACTCTGACCTTGGGGAAAGAACAAAAGTAAACAGATCAGAAGACAGATAAGACTCTATGAACGGGTTTAGACATGGCTATTACGTGGGCAATCTTCGACATACCTTTTGTCCTTCATACATTCTTGCGCAAAATTCAGGAGCCGGTAATATCAGTTCCTTTTTTCATTATAAATAATCGCTAATAAGTGTTGGTTTATCATCTACAAGACTACAGAAATGATCTGCCAAAAAACAAATGTTCAGCCAAGGCGAAATGATGCTGGAGAACACAAATGTCTCAGTAAAATGAATTCCCTTATATCTAAAACTAAACTAAACTTTGCAGAAATCCCAATACTCAATGGACATGCAGTCCGAAGTTAATAAACAGTGTAAAAATGCTTTAATTCCCAGAGGAAACATTAGGTTTCAGGGAAAGCCGCATACTTCCTGCCTAATTTTCCCCAAATCTTTTTCACAGAAAAAAAAGTGAAGTCACACACATTTTAAACTCCTCTACTGGGCTGCCAATGTCCCAGCTCAACTTTTCGTTCAAAATTAAAAACAGGAAATGTAATATTTCTTCCATTCCAGCCCGGGATACATTTGATGAGACTCAGCATTGCAATATTGCTGTGGTAGCACTGGGGACTAATCAAAACGCACTAATATCCCCTATCAAAGAGCCCGAGTCACAGAGGAACATTGCCGGAGCACGGAAGTGATGGAGTATAAAAATTCATAAGACGTTTTAAGCAAAGGTTTATATAAATGCACACAAAGTGAATACAAATCTGTGGATAACTTTAAGGTAAGTCAAAGGACCGTAGGGGGGAAACTAAAAATGAAAAACACATAATTTAAGGAACTCCCTTCTGGTATTACTATGAACTTTTTTTTCAAAACAATACAGAAAATGATGCCCTGCATGGTGCGGCATTCTTCGCTCACCTAATCTAACACACATGCTGTTTCCATTTCATTATGAAATGATAAAACATCCCTAATAGTGACTCATACGTACTCGCACACATACATAGACGTCCTCTCAACCTGAGCCAAAAAGCGTTTTAGTCTCCATGGTGAGCACTGTTGGAGACATGCTGCAGGGATGGCTGGGTTGAGGAGAGCGCAGACTACCAGGGTGCACCCTGCCACTCAAAAACAAAGCTTGTGTCATCTGCCATCGCTGTCGGTAGTTTACGTAAGATGCTGCAGAAATAACATTTCACATACGGCTTTGATAAAACAGGATTGATGAAATCGTACACAATAGTTCATGCGGTTACTTTGATTACTGAACAGTGACATGGATAAATGACAGTGTGGCGATGCGTCCAGATTCACCTAACTCAATTGCCAAATTGGCATAATGTCACATGCTCATTACTTTGCATTGATTCATGACCTTGGATGAGTGTATCATACGTTCTTGGCTAGAAGAGGGTTTCGCTTCATAAAGTGGACAGAAGGTCTGAGTGCCCTGTCAAGTCCACGGGAGACGGATCAGATCTGGGAGAATGATCCAACTGGAGAGACCTTTCTTGCATCACAGACTTGTAAACGTTCCCACAGGTGTGAATAAAAGACGGCTATGACCTTGGACATTAAAGGGAAACCCTTTTCAAAGATATAGAGCCACGCCAGCTGGACTGGCTGCTCCCTTGCCTGGTACACTTTCTGCTTTTTTTACAAACATCACGTAATACGATGGCTTCATTGTCAAAATTCGATTTCATCAGTCTCTCAAAAATAGCAGAATCTCCAGCCTTGATTGTTGTCATAAATGAAAGTTCTCTTAACGCCAAGTTTAAAAACAAAGGCCAACAATAAGCGCATCACAATCCATTGAAGATACAGTTTTTATCCATGTTTATCCAAAAGATCATCACTTGTGGGTGAATTGTTATAATACTTACTGAATAAAAGCCAAATACGTGTTTAGTGAGGTCACAGTGACATGTATAAACAACCCGATAACATAACGACAAGGCTGTTGCCAGCGCAGAGGAATACAAAGTGACAAATGAATATTATATATATATATATATATATATATATATATATATATATATATATATATATATATATATATATATATATGTATATATATATATATCCAGGACCATTTACAGAATGATCCTTGGCAGGGTTACACTTTCACGTGGTCACATTAATGCGAGTGCATGATGATCATTATGGAGCAGGCACATCAGCCATCGCCTCCGCCTGCAGAGTCTCAAAAGTCTTCTTGACAAGTGATCGGAGGGAGGGTCGAGCTCGCCGGAGCGCTCTGTTTAAGGCCCACATCAATGCAAGATTTCTGCTCACTGTGTGCCCGTATAACGTGCGTGCGCCGTTTTTTTTGATGCAAGTGGGTTGAGACAAATGAAGTGCCACACACATTTTGCTGGTCACACTCGTGTTCTTGCTTCTTCACGGTACATTTTGTTTGTACGCCCTCTGGCGTTTCAGAGAACGGACAGTGTGACGAGCATTAACGCCATGTGAGTACTTGCACGCCAACTGCTGAGGGCTTGCAGCACAATGCCACACGCGAGTTAGGACAACACTTTAGCCTGGAGCGCTGCCGGGCACAGAATCAACACTTTACAATGAATATTTTTAAGAAAAGCTTTTCTCTATATATTACATCGGGGCACATTTTATTCTCTTTTCATATTCTCTCGTGCTACACCAACCGATTCCTCGTAAGACCAGCTGTTGCACTATGAAGACGATGAGATAAGCTGAGATGAAAATACACAAGTTCTCATTCAAAATGACCTCATGCTATGGCTTATCTAGTAGAACAATTCCCTGGTCCTACTGCCTTCGTTCCCACTCCTACACCCTCAACTACTGTTTCCTGACCCTGCGCCAGCTTCTCCAAAGAGTTGGTTGACCTCGAAGACAAAGAGGCATATTTTCCTATATGAATCACACAAATGGGGTGTGGGATTTTAGTCAGATGGCAGAGCAACCCCTAATTGACGGTATTAAGTTAGGCTGGGCTTCTTCTTCAAGGGCTTTTAATTAAATTAGTAGCACTGCTCTGCGCATGCCAGCTACTGACAACCATTGATGCTAATGTCCCTTTCCATAAACCCTATATTTCACAGAAAATCTGAATCATAAATAGACTACAGAGGGGATTGGTTGAGATCATCATCAGTTGCTAATAATTGCCTTTGTTTATATAGCGCCTCAATTGTTGGCCTATGCCCAATAGTTACATTAAAAGTTGCCTGTAAAACTTCAAACAAACTTTTGGATCAAACGCATGACACAACATGACCATAGGATAATGACTTCAATGCCATGAAAACACACAGGATCATGACTTCAAAGACATGGGGGCAGTGGACATAGAAGAGGACTCAGGGAATCCCTTTGAGGGGTTTAGAGGAAAAATGGACATGTGAAGCAGGTGGGTCTCACTGGAGGGGATCTGCTGGCAACTGGCTGCCTCTTGGCTCCCGGAGAGCCTCGACCCCTGGCTCCGCCGCATGCAGCTGTCCCCGATAACATCATCACAGCAGACACACTGTGATGATGCAATCCCCTTGGAGACCCACTCAGGATATCCCAGTCGATTATCCTCTCATCAGATATATATTTTGTCTTTCATTTTCCTGGTGTTGATTACGGTTTATACAATCTGTGATTGATTGCTTTTCCTTTTAGAACTGAGGCTATAATGTGACCTTCAAGCCACGTCGTCCTAAACACACACAATCATTTAAGCTTTTAACCTATAGCACCAGCCGGAAAATGTTTACATAGGAGTCAGACAGTGCTTAGGCACCTGCCAGAATGCCCCGTCCTCTTAGAAGGAAAGTCCTACAAAGCCAATGTAGGCATACCTGGATGTGTCAACCCCATGTCATTTACCGTCTCACCCTTCAGCCACTTTGACCTTCTCCCAGTGAACACAGACAAAGGCCATGAAGTGGTTTCAGGCCACAGGCAGAACGGATGGCGAAGGCTCGGTTAGCGATGCTTCACAGCAGGATGTGCACGCAATGGACAGCAGCTCTGCAGTGGATTCCTATTTGTCTCTGATGTACGAAATAGAAAAACAATGGCGTTTAATTAATGTAATACATTAACGCATGTATTCCCTTCTAACAGAGAACCTTTAGTATTAATTTCACAATTGAACATATTTTTCTGGAATTTGCCTGAGTGGTACTGTTGTTAAGGTTGACATTTTCGTTCATAATGGATAGATTTTCATGATATTTGGAGCCGATATCCATGGTGCACAGAGGAAATGTTAGCATGGTAACTAGACCTACTGTATATGGTATGCTAGCATCATTATTGTAAACATATTTGCATGCTGACATTAGCATTTAGCTCATGGCACAACTGATTAAACTTTAAATATGCTCTAAATGTATAACAACTATTTTTTATCATGATAAAAAAAGTATCATATATGTTATAAATTGGTTAATATCAGATAAAAGTCAAGTATACACTTTCTGTATTTTATACTTTATTTATCATAAAATATCCCTTGAATAGCAATGGCTATAAGATACAATAACTGTTCCTAATAAATCCATCTAACGTCAAAGCCCACCGCTGCCTCACTGTGATGTGGAGATTATGATCTTGCCAGCATTAGTAACTTTCCCCAATCCTGCAGCACAAGAGTGCTTTTGTCAGCACTGAAAGGCTTGTGTGGTGATACGGAGAAAATGTTGACCTACGCTTACACACACACACACACACACACACACACACACACACACACACACACACACACACACACACACACACACATGCTCGCACACACAGGCGCATGCACGCACGCACGCACGCACACACGCACGCACACACCCACAGCCACACACACGCACACACACACCTTTCACACTGTCACTCCGAAGGATCGCTTTCTTGCAAACAGCTCACCTAATGTCACTTGCCCTCTCTGTACTGTTGCCATGGCAGCAATTAACTGTCCAGGGGTATTCATGTGCACAACAAATTCTGCTAAAGAACTCATTGTTCATGCTCACAGTACACAAAGCTATCGACTGAGCACTTTGACCCCCGCTCATAGCCCTAGTAGCCCACTGCTATTTGAAGCACAGTTAGGACTGCGTGGAATTCTAGCAAAAAACCACCACAACCAAAAGCTGTGGAACAGTGAGCTACATAAGCTGTTACAACTATTAGCAATATTTATTAAGTAGGTCTACATATTAACAAGCCTCATTCCACAATATGTTAATACTTTGATTAATTTTGTTTTGGTAAAGTACCTCCAACAACCTTTTTGAAAACATGGCAATGCAAATATTCCCTTAGTACAAGATTATGTTTTATTTGACAGAAATTGGAATTCTAATTCATTGTAGACCCTTGTTAGCAGGAGCTATAAATTGTCTTTTAATGAATAATATTATTCTACCTATGTTTTGCATTGCCGCCCTCCTGGATGATAATATTCATTAAATTTATATTTTTGGATTAATGGGCAATACAATGACAACATGCTCAGCAACGCTTCACAGTTAATAAAGAGGTGTTTGTGTTAGATGTGTGTATAAAAGGACCGCACTGAAACCAGCAGAATGCAGTGCATTACACAATCTACGTGGTCTGTCTGAGACTGGGCTGCCCTTAACCACAGATCATATTTCAGATTACTAAAGCGCAGACAGGATAGTAAATCACAAGCGGGACAGACAAATACCTGATCCTGTTTCAGCAATTATGGGCAATGGCTGCTTACCTAAAACAACTATTTTGAAAAGGAGGAAAAACAAAGCGCTCAGATTTCTTTCATCTCTGTCTCCAGTATGGCTTCTTACTCGTGCCAATGGAAGTCTAATTCGGCAAAAGGAATGTGGGCACCCACCCATATAAGGAGATACATGCAAATGAAATGGATGCAAACACACATGGTTGCTGGCGTGTGCACGCACAAATACACAAACACAGTTTAATTCAGGAACATACCCCTCAATGTGTTTCATTAGGCAAACAAAAAGGCTTTCAGTGGTCCAATCATAAAAGCACGCAGCCAAGCTATGAACATTGCTAATTAAAATCTGCTCAAAGAAAGCCTTGTTTTCCATTCACCATCTCATCCAAACCCATGTCTGTGTGTACGTCTCTCTATGTGGTGGAGGCTGCTTTTATTTCACTTGGACTGAGGCCTCACCAATAAAACACACTGATATTCCTTCAAGCTAACAAGCTTTTCCGTCACTTGTGATACGATTACACTACATTATCTGAATTGCTCCAAGCATGATGTTTGTGGCAGCGGGGGTCAATAGATGAGAAGCAATATCGTAGCAGTCTGTTGCATAATACCTGACACCCTCTGGGGTCTAACAAATTAGGCTGGCTTCTTATTACAACAAGATTGCCTGAAATAATGCATCAAAATTATATAATGCGTGAAACAGAGCAAATATGTTGATGAGAAGGATAATTCAGCCACATGGGTCCAAACGAGAAGGGAGGCAGTTAACAGCAGCCTTGACAAACACATCTTAACAATAAATGCTAAAATCTCAATTGCTAATGATCTAATCTTAAAGCTACGTGCCAAAGGAAGGGACTCTGTTATCACCCTACGCACATATTCTCATATGCTGCCCATACACCCACGACTGTAAACAGAGATATTTCCATCTCGGCTCCTTTCCCTCCATCCCCTCATTTGCACGTCTCTGAGTCACACTCACACTTTCATCTTCTTCTTTTTTTCTTCTCTCCCCTACATTACGACGCTCTCGCTCACTCTGGTTTTCCACGGAATCGGCACATACAGGATTTGTCAGGGAGACAAAAATGAGGGAGGAATTCAATGCCTTTTTTTCTCACTTTTGGTTGGCTCCCTGTGGTGTTAGGCCTCTGTGTCCCCCTCAGTGTTTGATGTGTGCCATAAGGCTGACTCGACACAGTGAGATATACAAATGATGGATCTGCAGTCAAATGAATCTTGAATTGAGCTGACAAACGCATTGGAAGCCAGAAAACTGTTCAAGGCTGTTGCTGGAGCACCATGGAAGGGTGGAGCAAAGCAAGTGGAGCTACTGACAGTCTTCTCTTTCCATTCGCTTTCGGTTTGATGGGATGAGATAATAATGTAATTTGGAGGAAACTGATCTTGGGTAATTTAACAGCTATCACATTGGATAGATGTGGTAACACCCAATTGAACATACACCAGTTTGATTCGATATAGTACCAGGAGACATGTATGAGCACAGTAAGGCACTCACACTATCAGTTAGATCCCAAGTCCAAGGCGAGCAGAAGCATTACATCTGATGTATTAGTGGGCCACAATCCAGGATATATAATACAGCTGAAGTGTCCTGGGAGCTGGACTTTTCTGATGGGACCTGAAGGCCTTGCCACTGCTCAAACCTGCCAACAGTCACGTACCATCAAATGACATTGTAGCACATTAATAATTCTGCACAGAATCTCATAACGCTCAACACAATCTCCTCATAAAACTCCACATAAGTCTCCAGCTGGTCTCCTCTAGGACACAGAAAAGCTGATAAAACCCTGTGGAGCCGGGATCTTAACCCCCTGTATCGGAACACTCAGTATTGCAGCGTGGCTGCCGGCATGTACGGGTTCATGGCCCACTGCCACGAGCAGCTAAATGGTAAACAAAAGGCAAAGGAGTGACTGTGAGAGTGTGCATGTATTCCGGTCGGAGTTCGTCTCTTCGCAATTTCCGGTAAATATGCTATAATTTAAGTTGATGAGTCTGAAAAGCTGACGTGAGTCCATGGTTGTGGATCTGTGTGTGCTACACATGTTTTTTAGAGGCCTGGCCTGATGGAGGTGGGCATCACTTGGGTATTATGTGTATGGTCTTGAAACAGCTTTAAACATCCACACACGAAAAAGGCAACACACTTTCCCCCCATCAAGCCACAATTGAGCACGGCGTCGAGATTCCAATCAGGGTTGTGCCAGCAGACTGAGGGGATTATTTATGCTGGAAAGGAGAAAGGAACCTCATGGAGGGAGAGAGATGTGTGCTCGCTTTCCTGCGTTTCTATATTTGTGAGAACCCAGGTCTATCTTGAGGATAGAGAGCTGAGCAAAAATCTTCGAGTGTAAACATTTGTCCAGTTAATGAGCTAATTTACAGTTGAAGCTTCGGTTTATGGTTTAAGTTACGAGGATAAGGTAGAGGAGAAGAGAAGGCTAGTGTTGGGCACCGGAGGAGGGAAACACATTCACATCCACACAAACAAATACTCCTTTGAGACAGATGACATGATGTGGGCTGGACCAGCGTTGGCGATCGATCTGAATGAGTCAATGTGCATCATGCAGCCCGGCTCCACGACCCCGTGCTCTGAGTTGTTTGGACTCAGCTCGGCTTTAGTGAGCAGGCGTTCATATCGAGGATGAGAGTTGAAACTTAGGTTATTGTGGTTTAAACATTTAAGAGACTACTTTATCGGTAAAAAAAATAAATAATGCTCTTTGTGTTATCAGCGTGGGAGATTTAGAACATCCATCCACTTGCCTCTGGTCTTACAGCTTCATAGGCTTGGGGCTTCCGTTATGCAAATTCAGAAATACAAGGAGTGTAACACCTTGAGTCGGCCACCATTGTGGTTACTGAGCAGCAGTGCCAGTAAGATTTTGTTGTGAGGTTAAGTAAAGGACAATTCTGTGGGGTCGCCTGGTGAGAAAAAAACAGCGAAATTCAAAATGTCCACGAGTGACCATAAAATGGTGCTTGCGGTTGAAATGCTGAGTTGGCTTGTTTGTACCAAAAGCAGTTTAATCCTGAAATCATATTTGTACAACTGTGAGCCAGCCGACTATGAGCATCCAAAGTGTTGAGCTGTTTTTGGGAAAGCTGATCGAATTTTGATGTGTGGTTTCAAATGTGGAGGGAGATGTTTAGTTAAAGGATTCAACTTGTTGAGCAACATAATAGAACGATCCTTTCCCTGAGAACTCCCTCAGGTAATGCGGTTGTGAGGATGGAGTGTTTGTGTATTACGTTGTTCCGTGTGTGTGTGTGTGTATGTGTGTGTGTGTGTGTATGTGTGCACGCATGTTCTTGTATCTAAAGCCAGAATGGAAAAGGCTATGCGCTGCTAGAGTGGCAATGAGCATAGCAAGTAGTCCAAATTAAGCTTGCTTTCTCCCTTTTGCGTCTCTCTCTCTTTAGGAGAGAGAGCGAGAACTCTCTCTCTTTCTTTCTCTCTCTGTCTCTCGCTCTGTCTCTCTCTCTCACACACACACACACACACACACACACACAAAATCATGGCCAGGATGCCTTACCAAAACAATGGCTGTCTCTGCCCGCTCGGTTCTTTGGCCTGGCAGCTTGCTCTTGGGGAGTTCTCAAACAACCCAACATTGCTGCAGCCAAACCACATCAAATAAGCACACACATACCGCACACAGACACACAGACACAGACACACACACACACACACACACACACACATACACACACACACACACACACACACACACACACACACACACACACACACACACACACACACACACACACACACAGACAAAGAGAGCTAAATGTTAATAATAATCACACGTTTATAGACTCTTCATATTTGTGAAATGCACACTGGATCAACAGTTTGGGTACGAACAAACTTTGCTGTTGAGGACATGTGTGTGCACATACACACCAGATGAACTGTACAAATAGTCACAAACTCAGCCAGCGGCAGTCTCTTATGGCCCGCTGAGTTAGCTCCCTCTCCCACCACCAATACCACTATTGTAAATAATCCTCAATATGTATTTACACTGGGATTTCAAAACCCTGTGAAAAAAAAATGAGGTGAAAAGAAAAAAGGCTGGAAAATGAAGGAATGTGTTTCACGTAGGTCAGACAGCGGGAACCCTCATTCCGTAATATCTTTCTGCCAGAATTTGCCTCGGATTGTTCGTCTGCGGATGAGATAGAGCAATGGTTCCCCACCAGTCTGCTTGGAGGGCCATCCTTATTGAATCCATTCAAATGACCAAAAGGTTGAATGGGAGATTGACTGTTAAAGTGTGTCTGGTCAGTCTGGGAGCAACAACCTGACCATTGACTATCCAAAAAATATTGTATCTGTTTCCCTGGAAATATGTGTTCATTTAATTGGGCTTAAGGGCCGCAATCTCATCTTCACAGTCGAGGTAATTCCAAGTCCTTAACGCTGGAAATATCCATCGCGCAAACATCCTTTCATAAGCATTCGTGACCATCAGGAAGTCGGGATTTAAAATTTCCTCCTGGAGCGATTTCACAAACCAGATAAACCCAGCGTTAAAAGTATCACGCACAGTGCCACTAGACTCTTTAATCACACTGGACATTGTTGTAGCTAACCTTTAGACATTTTTTCAACTCTGTGTTATAAAAAAGCCTTTGAATGTCTTTGCACTGCATGACATCTGATTCAGGGATGTGTATCCTCTTGTTTGAGAGTGAATGTGTCTGCTCGGTATTCTGATTGTCTGCTGCTTGCACAGTGGTCGGTTGTGATCTTGTAAGAATTACTTTATTATTAAGCAACCTATGCAAGTAGAAGTCAAAAATATGAGTTATAAAGTCATAATTATGAGATAAGAAAGTCAAATAAATAAAATAGCATGCATTTCAGTGATGCTGGCTTTTTTTCTTTCTTCTTCTTCCTGTTATTTGGTGAAAAAAAAAGCCAGCACTACTGATTTTGCAAAAATGGGCTTCCATAGACCCAGTGTACATCTGTGTCCAACAGCAACCTTTGATGCACTTCGTCCTGACACAGCTGGTCAAACGATGTCTTGTTAGTAGGGCGAGCCTCAATGAAGTTTACAGCTTCAAGATGCCAGTTACAAAGGTCTTTCAAAAGTGTTTTACTGGTCGGTGTTTGGAGATGCAGCCTGCAGAGGCCTTTTCCTTCAATCGCATTCAAAATATAACTCTTGTCCGAGAGGCATTTCTCCTTCAGCACAATGCCTGATGGTATATACGGCTCAGTTAGCAACCATTGGTTTTGCACAACACTTCACGATGCCTTGAGGGATACTTTAAGTCCACTATAAGGGGAATAATAATTCTTACAACAGCACTACACAACCGCAAACTCAATATATAGACCACTGTGTAAGGAGTACACTTGTTTTTATAACTCAACCTGTGATCCTTGGCACGCCCTTGAATCGTGCGTGGCCTCCCGGCTGGTAACAAAGACTAAGATAGAGTAATGTGTCTCTGTATATGCACTCTCTTTTCTCTGTTTGGTACTTTCTGCTCTCGGCTTATTTGTGATGCAAAACGCATGCTCATCGGCATGTGTGCACCTTTGTTTGGGAGAGAAGATGTCGCCCATTGGCCGACCGATTTGTTCTTCTTTTCCTCTGATCTGAGACATGAGACGCTGTGTTTGTTCAGCCCCATTCAGGACTTTATGTACTGTACGCTGAAAGAAATGCCCCATGTAGCTATGAATTAACTGCTGCTGTGTCACCTGTAACCACGGCAACAAGCATCGACTGCTGGGAGGTAAGTCCTTGAACTGTGGGGATCATGGCCGTAAAACATCAGCTGGGTCTTCAGATGAAAAGAGGGAGAGGGATTGAGTTTGTCTAACAGTTATCCCGTCTTATATGTTATTGATCACTTACATTTTAAAAAAGGACAGTTGTGTCATCTAAATGTTGATTGTTGAAGATGACGGCAACATGTGTACCTCTTTGCAAAGACGCCTGTTCTTGTGTGAATGTGATATGTAAGGCTACAGGTTGCGCAACGCTACTGATTCTTTTTTTTTAATCAAAAGTTGTATTTCAAGTGTCCATATTTTCTATTAAGTGCTGGGAAAGTTATTTGTCTTCATCTGTCTCTGCAGGTCCACTGAAGGAAACTCCTTAATATTTCACCCAATGGAGGATATGCAACATGTGTCATGTTTTATTCCTGTGTTGTTTGCCAGAAACTAGCGTCTCGCTAGTTGACTGTGGAACTGAGACATAACACTGAACTTGATTATAGTGTCATTATCCAAACAATAAGTTAAGCACAAAGAACATGAACATGAACCTGCTCCATGAAAAGCAAAAAGCAACCCCCATCTCTCTGCACACACACACACACATGCACGCGCGCGCACAAACACACACACACACACACACACACACACACACACCTACAGTACGTCACTCCCATATGAGAACAATTACATGGCTTGCTCCCGTAAATAAATTAGTCTAATCAAGTTTTCTTTTCCCTGACATGCCTAAATCTCTTGCTCCATGAAAAGCAAAAAGCAACCCCCATCCGTCCATTATTCCATCTCTCCTGTACACTCTGCACGCTACATAAGTAGGAGAGACACTTTTGTTTTCCTATAAAACACAGGCTTTCATGAGCAGTCAGCACGTCACAATTTTAAAAGGTAAAGGGAAGTAGAGTTACTGCCTCTTGGTTCTGTACCATTGTTATAATTATTGAGTTATGAAGTTATTTTCTGGTTGCTTTAAGGAGGAATTCCTTTGAGTTTGGTGTGCGTGAAGATATAAAAATAGGTGCACTTGGAATATTGAGCAATATTCCATCCGTAGGTATAGGAATAGAAAAGCTTAAATTGTTGACATGCTAACGGTACGAGAATGAATGAATGAAAGATGGCCAATATACAATATATACGTTCCTACACTTTGTAGGACAGCAACATATGATAATTTATCTGTACTGAGCTGTACAAAAGGACTGACCATACAATCCATTTTGATTTTATATATATATATATATATATATATATATATATATATATATATATATATATATATATATATATATATATATATATATATTACACACACACACACACACACACTTTTCTTTTCTGTTATGGAAGACATGTATATTGTATACAAATGTATGTTATGTCACTTAGTCCTCAGCAATTATGACATTTTTTTAAAACTTTTGCCTGGTGTATCTGTTCATTTATGCTTATTCAGCTATTTCGGCAGGCATTAATACATGTTTAGTTTCACACTATACAGATAGAGTTGAACACTTTCCCTCCCTTCCTCCCTTTCTTCAGGGAAGACTTCTGTTACATGACATCCCGCTCTAGCTATACTAGTCTTGTCTCCTGGCAACAGATGTTTCCCTTTCTGGCACACTGTGTGACCTGGCACAGCATATATATATCCATCCCTAGGTATAGTGTGTGTGTGTGTGTGTGTGTGTCTATATGTGTGTATATATATATATATATATATATATATATATATATATATATATATATATATATATATATATATATATATATATATATATATATATATATATAGACATATAGGAGTTTAGCTTCAAACACACAACATGGAAGAAAGACAAAGGCCAACCATTGAGTTTCACTCTTGGGAAACAAAAGTTGCTATGAAACCACGCACGCATTGATAGTTGAACCAGGCAGCTAAAAGCAATATTTTACTCAAGAGAATGCCTGTACCCAAGGCCAATTACCAAAGCCAATAGTCACTAAGTGATTGAGAGCTTGTTTTTCCAACAGTGGTACATTTGTTCATACAGAGTCCGTAGTAATGGGCAAATCTAACAGAGTAGCTTCTCACTTAACTATAATAAAATATGAAACTGGGGAAATAAAGGTCAAACTTTTTCTTCAACATTGAGTGTGTCAGAAAGCACAAATGTTGTTGTATGCTGTATTTATTGTAAAACACACACAATTTATCTATATACATACCTTAATCAAGGATGGGTCAAACGCAGAGACGAATTTCCCCAAGGGGATTAATAAAAGTGAATGTTTCTTTTTTTTTTTCTTCATACAATTGACCTCTCTCTTCTCTTATTTTGTTGATAGCAGTAAAGATCCTAGGCTGAGTAATTTACAGTTGTCTCATGGGAAATAGGTCCTACAGTGTTAATCACAATGATTATGTCATCGGCAAGCTATCACGTAACAGACGCTATCAGTTTCTGGAAAAGCACAAGACAACTGAACTTCATATCAGATGATTTCCCTTTTTGAATCATTGGAGGCAGGTATAAGAGCTATGAGTGCTACGGGGCAAAGTGCTGACAGGAAGTGGGGCACGCTAACGTGCACTAAAAGAACGCCCGGCCGCCCAGCAATGTAAACAACGTAAGGAGAAGCTCTGATAACAACACACACAGATGGAGAGTGACTTCTCTGCTCAGGTAGGGGTTCTCTACTATATCTTTAAATAGCAATAACTGCTCCATCAGTGTTCATAATGTTAAATACAACTCCTTTCATATAAACGTCCACGGAGCATAGCAAAAAGTTGACTTCATACAGCAATGCGCTTGACTGTTTCCATCGCCGGTATTCTCTGCTGACCTCGCCTAATTTCACCATCCGGCTCTCGTCTACTAAAATGGAATCCGGTTTTCCGTCTGCCTAATTCTATGTCAATGCAGCATTACACACACTTAACTTACTTTTCAACCAAACACACACACACACACACACACACACACAAACACACACACACACACACACACTAGCACAGAGGAATCAGGTCAAATTCTTCGGGTTGTGAAAAACTAATTAAAATTTGTCTTTTATTGAACACAATGACATATCTGACCCAATCCGTTGTGCTAATGTGTTCTATTTTCACACCATATGTCCTATACAACTCAAATTCAGTATACGAATACTTATATTGAAGTAATGAGGAAACAAAAAATAAGTTGTTCAACAAGACACAAATACCAAGAGATGACAGTGGCAACAACCATTGGGATTACATAAAGTCTGTGAGAGCCTTTGTTTTTTTAACTATCTCCAAGTCTTTGGCCTCTTTTTCTGTTTTCAATAGAGGAATGCAAGGATGGACGGAGGGATCCACAGGCAGGTGAACGGAGGGGACTTACTTCTTGCGCTGATTCTCCTTTCGGTCAGCGGAGCCCAGACTCTGGAAATAAGATAAGAAAAACAGACATTACAATCACCAGCCAAGACAGAACCATTGTGATTCTCCGTTCTTAAGGGGGAAATTGTATCGTTGCAATTTGGATAGTATGCGCAAATGAACGATGTTCGGCTTCACTTCATGTTACCCAGAGCTCCCTGCTCATCGGTTTTGCGTCTACTATCTTAGATCTTATATAAAGCATGCTGCAAAACCATGGCAAGGTCAGAGGCAATTCCCATTGTATTTAGTTATATTCATATGTGCTCAAGGCTGTTCTGAAAAAAAGCTTGTAAAAAACATTTAGTTCAGGATCTGCTAAATTGTACTGGCCTCAATCAAATAATCAGCAAGTAAATTAAGCTAAAAGACAATCCAATTACACAAAAACATAGACAGAGATATTCGTTGTCCCCCTAAATTGAGTTTAGTTTATTACGATGACCGACAGCAATGCACGTCTCAACCCTTCCACTAATCTGGCAACACCAATCAACCCTGTGAGAGCCAATTACATGGGTAATGACTTTGTCTCCAGTTAAACAAATATTAACTGCCTCGGTACAACTACAAACACACATCCAGTGGATTTATCTTATTTACGTGCATTTATCAAAATGTGGTGTTCAAGCGCAGGTGCAGGTATATTTGAATGTGAGACGAGGCAAAAGACTTCAGGAAGTTTATAAGCCATCTCCCTGATGAAGAAGACAACCGAGTTTAGAAACACCAGATGCAGAAATAATGCCTCCCGCCAGCTCTGCTCAACAGGGGCCGTTTGAATACATCCCTCCGGCAGAGCCGACTTATTAGGCCCACATGCACAGAACACCCACTGACACAAAAACACACACCTATACACAGACACACACGTAGTACCCCTGCTGTTCGCTTCTTCTGGAGGTGTATAGCCCTCAGTGGTGACACGTGCTGGGACAGGCAGTAGCGCACACATGAGACACTCAACACATACGCGCACACATAACTGGTCTTGGGCTGGAGGCATTCTTGGAGTGAAATTCGGTTGCTGTTTTGCATTTTCTCCTTTGGCAAGGAAGCTAATTCATATTCCTGTTATGACAAAAATACAATACAATACAATGTGGTTTCAAGGCTCACATCAACCTTCTCAAGAATGTTTTCTGACTCCAAAATTCCTAATTTGCTGAACGAAGATGGTCCCAGCATACATTGGGCCAGTGGCAGAGCACACAGTGGACAGGTTGCTAATCAGAGAAGTACCCAGCTCGGTCAAGTTCGAAACCAAAACCCTTTGTGAGGTGGTAAAGCCATGAATGTATTCAGAGAACCGAAGACCATGTTTCAAAATGGCGCCCATCCATCTTTTCCACCCTTTTGTAATAGTTGTGCATGGAAAATGTGCCACATGGCGTCACATAACCTGCAATTCCAACGGTGGTAACTGTTACTTGAGGGCTTGGGTGCAGGCAGCATGTTCTCACCATATGTCCTATCACAGGGGGGAAAGTGGTGTGTCTTGTGTCAGTTGAGTCAGTAATGGACATCTGCGAGTGACTTTGGTGAAGCTCCTTTTCTATGACTCTCCAATTAAGTGTTTAAGTGCAGTACAGTGAGTGGATCCTCAAAAAAAGAAAAGAGGAAGCATGCCCTCCCTTTGAATCTAAAACTAAACATCAGAGAAAACCGATGCTCTGAGTGTGTGTGTGAATGTGTGTGCACTTGTATGTGAGCAGTGCAATGACATTTTGACCAGCAAGTGACTCCTCTCTGACGTTCCTCTGTGTGTGTGTGTGTGTGTGTGTGTGTGTGTGTGTGTGTGCGTGTGTGTGTGTGCGTGTGTGTGTGTGTGTGTGTGTTTGTGTTCCTCTGTGCATGTGTGTGTGTGTGCGTGCAGGCTTTTATGTGTGCAGCGCGGTGACATTTTGGCCAGCGATTGACATCTCTGTGCGTTTAAGTCGGCGTATGAGCGTCATCCTCCTGGTGGGGACAGGATAGGCCATACAGAGTCACTGACCTTTCACCTCCCCACCCCCCCCCACCGTGCCCTAAGGCAGTGCCACTCTGCCGTGGGGATGAGTGCAGGTGGGTGTCCTTCATTTGAAATACAGGTCTCTGGAGGGGGGTGAAGGAGCACTATTTGAGAGCCACCTTTCAGGCTGAAGTAATGCAACATAACTAAAACATGAATAAGCTAGGTGTGACTAAATATTTTAGGCAGAAACTCTCTC
The DNA here is from genome assembly GCF_023055335.1 of Clinocottus analis. NCBI lineage: Eukaryota > Metazoa > Chordata > Actinopteri > Perciformes > Cottidae > Clinocottus > Clinocottus analis. The sequence goes on along the minus strand of NW_027175920.1, from coordinate 8,683,376 downwards.
TAAATTGTTCACTTTACAAGAATACCAATGTTATGGAAATACATGCAATTTTCAAGCAATTACTTCGTTACCCGTCATATAAAATGCTCGCCTTCAAAACGTGGAATTATATTCAGAATTGTGCTGTATTAATGTGTAAAAGCATGACTACATCCATTAAATATGAAGAACCTGGAATATTTGACCAGTATGAACACTAATGGCCAAACAAACAAATATAAGAAGCATTCTCCACGTGACAGTGTGTCACAATATCCTCTGTCAAAACAGAAGTATACAGTATGTAAAGTTATGGAATCAAGCTTCAATTGAAATGCTGAGAAAACCATCAGACACATTTCTCCCCATTTGCATACAAGCCTCCTACAAACTTGCTTCACGGTATTCCTGCAACCTGTATCCCCTCACACCTGACCACATGTACACAGAAAGCATCACGGACATTCATACAAAAATGAGAGCATAATGTCAAATCAGGAGGAACAGCTTACGTTCAAGCTCAGCTCGAATAAAACATTTCCTTCACTGTGCATCTTTTACCAGTCGATACTCACAGTCCTTAAATCCTCCTGAGCCAAAAAAAAACATGTTTCCATGCCAATGATAGCAGGAGACGGCACACCTGTCAACTATTAGTACTCTCAACAGCGTCGTCAATTATGCTAATGATAGTGAGATATGTATAGGAGACAATTACCTGATTCAGTACATGTACTATATGTGATGTGTAAAGTCAGCTAATTAATTAGGTAATGTGCACATCAATTATAAAAATTGGTGTACACATCATTTAGAAACTATTTTTAAAATCATGCAAAAAAAGACCATATGGAAGGGATCATATGGCTCTATATTAATAGATACATACAAAGCAATTAGTCATTCATCAGATTACAGTTTTACCCACAGGCTTCAATTCACGCCTTCCTTCGTGTGCTTATGGAACAGATGTGTGAATGAATATGTTAACAACAGGTACAAACTTTGGATTCCCTCAGCGCTGTATGTCATGCATATATGTTGTATTCTTGCCAAATGCCTCTAATGCATAACATATCTTAACATATGTCTCTTCAAATACTGACCAATGAGCAAGCACACAGAAACACTATCAAATCTGCAGAATACCTTCACTTAGTGTCCATTCATTCCAGCACTCACACGCATACCTGTCGAGTCCAGCCCAGTCAACCCAGTCGGAGAACGCTACTCCACTCTCCCTTGATTTCTTTTTCTCTCTTTCAAATGAGAAACCCAAAATCCTCCCTCTGGTGTTCCAGTGGTGGCTTTAATTGCTGTTTACCTGTCCAACTTCCACTCTTTAGCGCCGTGGTCCCTCACTGTCAAATTCTTTCTATGTTCCGCTTTTTTTCTGTCTAAAGCCGTTGGTCACACGAAGGTTTGTGAAGCTTACTCCGACGGAGGCTGCTACTGCCACTGACTTGTTGTACTTTAATTGTGGTTGCTAGGCGATAAGCTTCTCCAATTCTGCACACAGTGAGAAGGGGAGGACAGGAGAGGAGGGGGAGAAAGTGAGAGAATAGGTGGCAGTGGGAGGCGGGGGGCTGGAGGGGCTCATTATAGACACAGTAGCTTGAAGAGAACGATCGGCAGGGAGGAGGAAAGGTTTACAGGAAGTGAAAAGTTGTACAGATGAGACACAGGGGTGGATGGAGAGGAGGGGACCTCAGGAAGCAGGTGCACTTCCTGGTTTTCACTCTGGGACCCCGAACAGCCTGGAGCGCTTAAGCCGGAGAACCAGCACACTTGCAGGATTTGTTGTAATACTTAAAATGTACAAGCATTTAAAGAATTTCTGAACACACATTTATTATAGACCCTGTCACTTTTCTTCCTTTCAAAAGAAATATTGTGTTTGGGTGGGTATGCGCTTTGCAGTCATTAAAACAGGAACATTGAGACTATAGCCGTGTACTCCAATTCTGTTCAGAATCTAGTCAGCTGTAAATAAACAATTAGCTAATTATCAGTTTGAGCCCACATCCCTTCTGCCAATTGTTCGCTTTGATGTATACAGGTGTCCTAAGCTCAAAGTAGCCATTGTGTGTGTGTGTGTGTGTGTGTGTGTGTGTGTGTGTGTGTGTGTGTGTGTGTGTGTGTGTAAACATACTCACTAATTGCATTTCCTCTCCACTGTTGCAGTTAGAGAAAGCTATAAATGGTATTCATATAAAATGAACAGGAACAAATGTAGCAGGAACAAGGGTGCTATGAGTGATATCTTTGTTTAACCGAGAACAGCAGCTAGTCATCAACATACAGTGGTTGAAAACCAAAATTGGTTTTAGAGAAAGATTCCACTCTGTCAAAGTTTAAATATATAGCGATGATCTCTTACAAACATAAACGTTTTCTACCACACCGTCAAGCAACAAAGTGATACTGCAAGCGTGTGAATGTTCAGTCACTTCAACATGTCAATAATCAGACATAGTGATTGTAGATAGAAACATAATTGTCTTTTCCTGCAATCAAAAAGATCATGCCAAGTGCAGCATGGGTAACATTTATGGGTCAGAGTCGAGAACCAGAGAGCTCCTATTACCATTAACACTGTGAACATGTGTGAGTGACTCACATGGGACATATTGACCGGTCACCAGTCCTTTACATAAGAGACTCTGATAAGGCTGTGTTGCGTATAAACGGCATCATCTAAAGAAATGCGAGTCGCCGGCGATCAACTGGTTTGGGGTGAATAAACTTGGCTAGACGGCTACAGCGTAGTTGCATCAGAAGTTGGCGCTGTAGGCTACAGGAGAATCAGGGCGAGTGAAACACATGCGTAATACACTTACAGTCTAGAAAAAAGTAAGGCAATTGTGGGTTGTGATTATTCAGCCACACAATACAGCAGTGGTTGTTGCAGACACACCTAGATGAGATCTGCACTCTACTAAGTGCACCTTTCTAGTGCTGGTCATGTTTCCTGTTCCAGAGACAAAGACAAGCATTCGCGCATGAATGATAGAAATTTCCAGGAGGAAGAAGCCAGCAGAAACAGCGGATCAACCATGTGCGTTAGACGTTTGCTACGTCAGAATTTATTGGTAAAGGTATTTCCTTAAACGATTTAGCATATGAACTCCTTTTTGACGAAAGCTAAATCTATTACAAGCAAGCTTAAAAACCTTTTTGCACAATTGAGGATGTTTTTTTGAATTTTGACGTTTTTTAACATTTTTTTCATATCGGTCTAAAAGGATGATTAGACACATGTGGAGAGCACTGAGTATGACCAGGAAGAAAATCCTGCTTCCTGTTACAGAAATGGCCCGCCCGCTCAGACTTCAGCTCTGGAGGATGTCAATATAAATCACTTCAGTCATGGAATCTACATTGTGCTTAGTGTCTGGCGACCTTTAGTTTGACTGTGGGTAGCTGCTGTGGTTGACTTTCTGTGGGTATACATATGTGGATGTATGTGTGTTGTCATGGTGTCTTATGACTCACTGTGTGTTTTCAGAGCCTGGCTGTGGGCACACACGAATCTCTGCCACCTCATTGTCCAGTGAGCGAGTACTGTGCAGCCTGAGCACAGAGTGGTATAGGAAACATTACTCATAGCTGCTGGAAATGTCAAATATGTCGGCATTGCTCTGAAAGGAGACACAGGAAACATTGTCATACTTTCTTTTTTTATCACCCCTCAATTCCTTTTTGTGTCCATCCATGCCTCCATCCACCCTTGCTTTGTGCGAAAAATAAAATACACCTGCCAATTTCTCAAGCTGAGACTAAAGGCGATGCGAGCACCCAGCATGCAACACTTAAGGGCCACAGCAGGTTGTCCCAACACCTGTCAGTCAGGAAAAGCTTTTCTAATTATAACTCACACACAATTACACACACTCGATCCAAATTCACACACACACACACACACACACACACACACACACACACACACACACACACACACACACACACACACACACACACACACACACACACACACAGCACCCATTCTCATAATTGCACCTAGCCACACACACGTTCAGCAGCATCCTTGAAGGGCTCTCAACGGGTTCCGGGTGGCCTTTCCGTGTATCCTTCCTATACAGGCTTTGGGAGGAGATTGTGACAGCTGGGTTCAGGTTACAATCAATGCACCGCAAAGCCTCCGAAAGACAATTATGTAATAATATGAACGCTACAAAAAACAATTATTATAAAGGCCATTTATTATATCTCCTTGGAGATTAATAAAGTACTTTTCATTCATTCATTCATATGTAATCTCAAAACTGATGTTGGATATTAAGTATGAGTGATGAAAGTGAACATTCTGAAAAATACAATACATTTGTAGAATCATTTCCTCCAACCTGCTAAACAAACATATATAGCTGCTGATGGAGGAGCAAAGCAACAACAGCACTAAAAAACATGCAAATGTGTCTCCAAGTATAAGTAAACAAATATAGATTTAAATAAAACACAATTATAGCTCTTTGTATACTTTCACTGAGCCACTTAGACAATACACTACAGCAGCTTTGAGATACATCTTGTCCACCACTGTGACCAACTAGCAACAATTGGCCAGTGAATTTGCCAAACTGTGAGTTTTTATGACATTTACAGCCATCTGCTGTCCTTTTTGCTAGTTGTTGCATCGACATGCTCAGTGCATTTTCACTGCTGAATCGATTGGCAGATTTGTTTCGACTGAGGGCAACATTCTGCGTGCTGTGGTAACAAAGCACAACCCAATTATAAACAACAGCTCAAAGCAGTCAACTGGGGGCCTCCTACGCATCTGGGCTGGCAGAGAGAAGAGGAAGGGGGAGTAGGTGAAAGAGAGGGAGAGGTGTAAAGAAAAGAAAACAATGGGAGAACGAAGGGAAGGTGGAAAAAGGAAGCCAAATAAATCAAATATATGTCAGTTCTTGGTGTAATTATACCCTGACTTAGTTATTCTAAAAGTCAACAAACCTTTAGAGACCTCACGAGGTGGTTTTCGGTTCGGACAAAGTTTTCATGAAGATGAGTTGTTAATTTTCTTTCGACAGAATACAAACAGAAAAATGCTCCATAATTTTAGAACAATAATGAATAACAAAGACAATGTAGATGTACCGTATTGTAGGATTAGAACAGTGTGTTTTTCTTCCTATTTTTCTTCAGCTAATCCATTTTCCACTGTGGTGGTATAGACAGAATTAATGGGGCTCTTAAAAACTCAGACGCTTCTGAGGCAAAAGAAAAAAGAGGGAAGGAAAACAGATGACAAAGGAGAGCTGACAAACAGATATACGTCAAGAGGGAAACAAATGAACAGAAAGACTGGGAAGCGAGCTATTGGCACATACACATGTACAGGTGAGCAGGTGAAAACCAGAAGATGACTAAAGGACGGTTTTTGCGGGCATCACAGATGCCTGTGGCGAGCTTCCTGATGCCCCTGACCAATCAAAACATGTCAACAGCGCTGGATGATGAGAGAGTGACAGGGCGGGTCTTCTCTCCCTGTCTCACGGTCTCCAGTTTTACAATGTCATTATGTGTACAGGATTCCCACTCCCAAGTCTTGTGGTCTAGGGACCAAAGGGACCAAAACATGGCTTCTAAATCAACACAGCAGCGAGAGACTATGGATATTTACCCATAAATCACTGCGGCGGAGCCACCTACAATCAGACTAATAGGGCTGGAAGACGTGCTGTCATCCACGCCATGATGTCACCAAGCCTGAGCCTGTGGGTGTTGATGTTGGTGGTGGTTCTGTGTGTGTGTATGGGGGGATGCCTGCATATGTGGCTGTGGGTCTCTAGCTGTGTGTGTGTGTGTGTGTGTGTGTGTGTGTGTGTGTGTGTGTGTGTGTGTGTGTGTGTGTAGGGGGTTGTCTGAGTATGTGGTGGTAGGTCTATGGCACTGCTTGTGTAAGTGTCTGTGGTGAGTGTGTGTGTGGTGTATGTGGGAGGCGGGATGTCTGTTTATATGGGCTTGTGTGTATTAGGGTGGTCAGTGTATACTTTCATCATGTTTCTGCATTTATGTACGTTCCATTGGTCTCTACACACACGCACGCACGCACGCACGCACGCACGCACGCACGCACGCACGCACGCACGCACGCACGCACGCACGCACACACACACACACACACACACACACACACACACACACACACACACACACACACACACACACACACACACACACACACACACACACTGGTATTCTATACCTCAGACTGCACTTAGCACATGCAATAGACACACATTGACACACATGCACACACACACATTGGTTTTGTGGTTGGTGCTGGCTTACAATGGGTGTGTGATTCCATAGAGAAAATCTAAAAAGTCAAGCGGTTAGCATGGGTCTGCCACGTTTCCACACAATGGCGCTCAATGACCTAAATAACTGGGGACTTTGTGAAATGGGACACCCATTAACTTCTCCTCCACAGATAATTGCCCATTAGATCTTGGAAGAGCGGTGGATTGAGAAATAACTCAACGCCGACACTGACATTGTGAAAGGGGCCTGGCATCCGTTAAGATGGGCTGGCTTTTCGCACTATCATCAAGCCAAGCACTTGGATTATCAAGAAAACTATGGCTGGTTATGCAGTCTGTGCCTTTGCTTAAGCTGTGATTTGAACATGGAAAAGATGATGACAACAAGGGGAAAGAAAGACAAAGAAGAGAACTGAACAATTGAAAAATAAAAGAAAGGAAACTTTTGAAGTAAAAGAAATAAATTGGTATCAAAGAAAAGTATTAAGTTCCTGTGAAGCACTTTCTTTCACACAGTTGAGATACATTTCTGAAATATACATGTCTTTATGGTGACTAATAAACGCCCACAATGATGCATCCAGTGCTGATGTCACACATGGCTGTTGTCAGCCTCACAAAATCTCGGTTAATTGACGCGACCATGTCAGCACTTCATTTCCACTTACTTGTCTTCCGTCTCCCTCGGTCCGCATGCGCCTATTTGAGTGGGTCACGACAGCATGAGGAGAAGACAAACGATCTGAGTAACGTGACTCATTCATTAAAATTAAACGTCTCCATCCTCCATCCTTCAAGAGCGTACCACACACAATACTATAAACAATCACTCTCAGCAGCACAGGGTGAGTCAAGTTTGATGTAAAATATGACGACAAACAGATCAATTCGAGATCCGGCGGCGATGAGACATCAGTGAGGAGGCTGACCTTGCCTGTGATGTGATACAGGAAACCGGTTCGACTGTGCGTCACTGATCCACATAACACATGAAGTTCTGACATGAGAATTGAAAACTCAAGGCCTGGTGCTCAGTGACGTACGTGTTCTTTCTGCTCTCGCTCAGGCGTCGGATATTGCGCAATTACCAGTAACTTGCAAATGCATGTTGTTTGTTGCTCAAAGACAATCAGTCAGACTGTCATCATACGGACGCAGATGAAAACATATCGTCGCCACACCTACACGCGTCGTTAGCCCGGGCTCTATTTACTTTCCCTCATTAGTTTTAAATTGCCCCATCCAGACGTTACCGGGGCCACTGCCTCTAATCATTGGAGAGAGCTCGGCTCAGCGCTGGCTTCGTCCCTTTTGATGTCTCCAGTCAGTACGCAAGCCAATGTCTCTCCTCCCTTCCATTTCTGCTACTGCAGACAGCCCGCCTTGCTTTGCAAAGCTCTTTTCAGACGCAATCACACATCATCATCTCTCAAAATACTTTAGTATTCAGATATCTGTTTCATTACTAGGTGTTAAGTGCATTGATGGAAAGGACAGCGATGTACAGTACTATGTATATACAGGCTGTACAGACTGTTCAGCAAGAGAGAAACACCAGAGACAAGACTGCAAGTTAAGCAAGACTACAGTGGTAGCTTTCACTAACGTGCAGGTGTAATAGAACATATGTAAAACTCTAGCTTAAGATGCCTAAAGATACATTTTGACAGTGATAATTAAGCTGCGGTGCATTTTTTTTTTTTTTTAAAGGTCTAATGTTTTATGAGTTGGCTGATCCAGAGGGACTGCCCCATAGCAAGGATTTACTGTATGAGATAAAGAGTAATAAAAGAAAGCTCCCATCAGCTTTTTATTTCACAACGCCGGCCTCTCATTTGAGTTCATCAGTTGCTAGATTAGTTGCCTCCCAGCAGTCTTATTTTTAGGACTTCCTCTATGCAGTCATATTATTAAACTATCTGCACTGAGACTTTGTATCAGTTCAGATATCTTTTGACAACAGACAACGTTACAGAGGAGAGGTGAAGAGGTCAAACAAAGGGATTGATTCACCTGAACCGTATAGTCCTTTAAGTATTACAACGTATTCCACAATTACTGCAACAGATGGACTCTTGATAACTACCAGATAATCGCTTATTTTTGGGACTCCCAAGGTCTTTGTATGACAGCGAGTGAGTCTTCAATGATGTCATGGTCACGGTCATGGATCCAGAGACTTTTAACAATTCCAAAAAGTGTATCGAAGTTTCCAACCTTTATTTCCAGCCAAGACATCGTGGGGATAAGACATTAGCCAGAATGTTGTCCTGAAGTGACAGAGGTCGGCAAGCTTAACTGAAGGCACGAGTGTGCGAGAGAGGTTTTTTGGAAGCTTTGAAGTGCCTCTCTAATCCGCATGACAAATGACCTCTTCCACTTTCCCTATTGACAGTTGCCCGGCCTGTTTATTACAGCAGATCTATTTATTTCCTCACCACATTCTCTAATATAGGCTGGTACTTGTTGTCTTCTTTGCAGCATTTACTAAGTGTATTGATGATGAACAAAATTGATTGAAGGTTGGATGTTTTCATACGGATGGCAGCCTTCTTGTCTGTTGGTCTCAAATATATTTATATTATCCCGATTATGGGAGAAAAATATGTTATAATGAAGTTACTATCCATATACGATGTGTTAACAATCACAATTTAACTTAAAGTTAACCTTTATGTTGATATGGCACACTGCATATGTCATTATATATCAATAGGTTTGTGCTCTTCTAGTCTACACAATGTCCTCATGAGTATATCTAAACCGCCGGAGAATGTGAGTGTTTGCCCAACATAATATCAGGATTCCAGCGACTAATAAGAAATGCTAAGAAGAAAAATAAAAGCATGACATCATCTCTGCCTGACCTGTTATAGCTTTCTGACCAGGAGCCTAAATATACAATGTTAGCAAGACTAGCATTTCCTTGTGGTGGATAACTGGACTGGTGCCATTTATTACATGTAAACGAGTGACTAATGGGAAATTACAGTCAACATGGTCAGAAAATAAGCAACAATTAATTTCAATTTAGCTTTATATCATCACAAGATTTACTTTATTCCTCAAATTCACAGAGAAAAAATAAATATTACGTCTAAAGCAGCTTGATAATATTTGGCCTGTCTTTTCCAATCAGGTGTCGAGAAATATGCCGTTTCTGGGTAGGGTTAAAACAGCAGGTACATTTTCTGCGGTACTACTGGGTGGCTCAGTGTTATACCAAAGAGTGTGTGTTCTCTCCTGATCCTGGAGTGATTTATTTCATTTTAATACAGCGTGTTTGCTTTGGAGCATTATATGTATTTAGTCATGAGACATTAATAGAGTAGAAAACATGTTGAAAAATGAGCTTGCTGACGTGTGTGTTCGAGTACTGTATGTTCTTGAGTGTGTGTGTCTGTGTGTACTGCATGAGTCTTAAGGCCCATGCTGTCACTCAGTCCAGCTCACAGGGTGGTCCTAACACTGAGCCCTCTCTACTCAGTCACACACACACGTACACGAACGCGAACGCAGACACACACATGCACACACATGCACACAAACAAACAAACACTCACTGGGGTACATGTAATGACATACACAACAAAGTGTACATAAATATATGGCCATATATATGACCATAATGAAGCAATCAAATAACCTCAGCGCTTCCCCTCTTCCTGTCCCAAACCGTACACCTAAATATGCCGCCGCAGACTCCCATCGCACAGCAACACAAACGGAGAGGAACGGCACTACACAGCAACCCTTTCATGCTTCACATTTGGTGCGGCAAAAGGTTTGACTGGAAGGAGTTTGACAGTATGGTGCATTACCCAGTAAGTGACAGTGTCATTTATGTCGACATGTTATTTGGTGCGCAGGCATGTTAGCAGCAATGACTTTGACTTAAAAGGGGATGTTTGCTCCTGATAAAGCTTTTTAATATCACATGGTTCTCGTCAATGGAAGAAATCTGTCTCAACTTTCCAAAAGCCACTTAACACTTACGCTTAAGGCTGTTTTAGTTTTTCAGTAAATTGGACGAGAGGGACATTGACTTTGGCTTGCACATGCTAAGCTGGGCAAGCAATGAAGCTAGTCCTGGAAGGCCAGATATTTAATATTTAATTATTCATAAATTTGATTGATGTTAAAATTTCACATATGTTAATATCAATGAAAGCAACTCTTGTGTAAATATCACCATGTCAGCTTGAAATTTAAATACTGACCTCACTTAGCCCCAACACTCACCACGACAAAGACACACGGACTGAGAGTGAAATGGGGAAAAGAAAAGGTATATTTGAGCATGTGCGTATGTTTGACGCATAGGAACACAAAAGCAAGTTTTGCCTAAGGAATGTAACAGAAATGTTGTTGTTGTGATGTTTGTAGATAAATATAAAACTAAACCAGAAACGTAGATGTTTAATCAGAGTCGTTGTTCTCAACAAAGAGATGGTTTGAAACCAAAGTTCAAACAAAAGTAAATTATGCTCCTCCCGTGGGACCATGGCTTGATTTTCCATATCTGTTTCGACAAAAGACAACATGCCGCAACGTGAGCTCACAAGTGATTCATTTGGGCTATTAGCGCTGATGTATCTGGATTAGCTCCACTTTCGTCTTCCGGGTGAGAGGAAAATGAGTCGATATGATTTGTGCTACGCTACAGTTCTCCCACAGCCGGAAGGGTGACGCTCCCGCCCCTTTCCCGCTATTAGACGTTCACTGAACAAATACTGCAAATGAGCGCCCACAAATGGTAATAAGCCATAATTACCTGTAATCAGAATACATTAGTCCTAAAAGGGTCGCTTTGCTTTTTTGTGACATCGTGGTAGAGCTTGAGGACTAAAATATGATGGTAAGAAAGAATGTGTGACTCTCTGGGAGCCACCAAAGGTTTGATTTGGGATTAGCTAATGATACCATGTGATGCACAAAACAGTCACGCGTATGTTCATGCTTTTTAATCAAACTCTCATGAAAACAGTTGGACTCCTGTTACATATGAGAAAGTGTTGTTGACTATAGCCAAGCCAATACATCTGCAGTTTCTTGGAAAGCCTATATGCACGTCAAAAAACCCACAGACACAACTGGTCAATGGGGATTGGGATAAATTACAATTCTTCTGTAAGCCTCACGATGAGAGCTTCTTTATTTATTTGCCTTTTTTTTCATTTGAGTCTGAATGCTCTGCTGAGTGTGATCCCCTCAATATCTTGTCAAAAGTTTGGCAGGCCTTCCTTCTGTCGCTCTTTTCACCCTCTTTTATGTTCTCATTTCTTTCACTCTGACTCTGCAGAGTTGGAGGCGCCATTGTGTACTTGCGGCTTGTTTACGAGGAACACTGATTCACCCAGTGAGGTTTGGCGTGCTCGTACGGGGAGGGGGGAGAAATATGAATGAATTTACAACACTCAAACCCTCCGCTTCGACCCTCTATTCCCAAATTCTCCCATCATCTTTCTTCCTCTCTACATGCTACTCAGCCACCTCAAGGCACACTTTTCCACTAGTGTGTGTGTGCGTCAGTGAGAGTGTATTTGTGTTAAGCCAGAGGGGCGGCCAACACTGGCCAGAGGCTCATTTTTGTGGCCAGGCCAGTGTATCCCGACGGCTTGCAGGCGTCTCGGGGGCCAGCTCCTCCTTCCAGCTCCATTCTTTCACCCAAGAGCCTCTCCAGAGAGCCTTTGCCACCAGCTAATGCTTCGTCATTTCTAGATCTACCAGAAGAGAAAACAGTGCTTGGTTTTGAGCATTTATTAAAAATGACAGGCTGTGTTTGTGGGACCTGTCTGGGAGAGGAGGCTGATGAGGAGGCGGGGAAACAGACACGTATCCAAAAGTGGAAAGAACATTGAGAGTGGGTTTCATGGCTGGTTTGGCGATGGGAAGTCCTGGACTAACTTGTAATGGTATCGCTCCAAAAATGTCAAGGTTTAAAAACGTCTGCCTGCCTGGTCGCTGATGGCCATGTTCTCTTCTTTGCAAAGCCTGTGGTTGCCATAGAGATCCGCAATATTGCTTATTCTGGTCCTCTAGTTTATTATTAAAACTCAAACATACCGAACCAAAACTCAAACATGCCGAACCAAGGACAGAAATCTATATTTGTCAACAGGGAACGAGATATTTAACTATGAGGCACACGGCACAATGTTTGATCTACAGAAATGATATCAGGTATTAATTCATCATATCATTAGGAACGACAGGCAAGATTTGGATCTTTTTGTGTGGTTAATGAGCTCTTGAACTGAAGAGTCGTTTGGAGTCTCTTTCAGGCATGAAGAGCTAAGCTCCAGCTTCTGGCTCACCTCAATAGTTCACGTGGCGAACAAATAAAGCACCACATGCCTTTCAGAAAGTTCACGAGTTCAGAACATCGGTGAAGGGAAGGGTGGGGAGGAGGGTTTCATTTCTCGCTGACGCAAGAGGAAAAAGTTGGGGGTTGATGAGTGAAAGCAAGAGACAAAAGCATCCTCTGCCTCTCACCTAATCTTTCCCATGTTATTTTGTTGCTTTACAAGCAGCAGTCAGTGACAGGTTCACTCCTTGTATCTTGGCTCCAATCAGCACCAGGTAGGAGGCCACAGGGCTTGACTTTGAGGCCTCAGAGCCCAACACAGGGCCAGCATGACTAACAGGCTGGGATTTCCATGTCATAACATACCCCTCCCCAACCCCCGCCTGACGCCAAGGCTTCCTCTTTGCTGTCTCATACTCCAGCCCCCCTTCCGTTCCCTTTTTGCCATGTCTTCATCCCTCCAGGGGGCTACAGTAGCCGTGAAACAGCGTGACCCACACCCGGGGTCCTCTGTCTCTCCCCCTCTTCCCTTCGTCTAATCGTTTCTCCAGTTTGTGCTGTTTTGGCGTCGGTGTCCGGATGCCGATACCCAAGACAGCAAACCCGACCCCTGCTGACTCCACACTAATACTCCCCAGAAACAACCCCCAACCCACAGTTAGCCTCAAATTGCATCAACCCTCTCCCTCCCAACCGCGGTGTCCTCCCTCCCCCATTCCCTTCTCAACCCTTTTTTGCCACCAGCAGGCCTCTAATTTACAGTGTTTGTGCGTACTGAGATATCCGTGAACGGCTGGCTATTCTGGGCATGTGGGACATGGCATCAATGCCGGATCGCATCCATGCAATTTACCCTAACTGCACCCCACTACCATACTACACTCGCCACCCCTTGCAGAAGCATTTGTGCAGGCTAGCTCAGGTGTCTTGCCCAGTTGCAGTCACAGAGTCTGGAGATCAATTTTGCTTTGTCACAAATCTCGGAGTTTCGGGAGGACTGGTGGTCAACTGTGGCAGCCACAGATATTTCAGAGAAGCAAGAATGCATCTCATTCCAAAATAATTTCAAGAAACTGCAATACCTTGCAGCATCGAACATTGGACGTGCTCCATCTTCATCTCAAAACAGAAACTGTTGTCTTGTGTTTTAATACAAAGTTATCGTGATTACTATCTCATGAGATTGCATCAGTGACTCTGACCGTGTCTTCCAACTCTGCAAAAAACAGGCTGAGAGAGTAACAGAAAGGAGGAGAAAGAGTTAGAGAGAGTAAATGGCCTTAGAGATTCTGAGATCCTCATAACATGCCTTTCCATCCCAGGCATTTGAAAGAAGAAATACCACAGTCTCTGCAGCGCTACAGCTCTTGTAAATAATCTGAGTCTGGGCGCCACCTCAGAATCCCCAGCCTGGTCCCCGGCCTGGTGGGTGCCATGTCAGTTCAGGAGGAGGGGTTTAAGGTGGGGTGGGGGTTTTTGAGAGAGGAAAGAGTGAGGGAGAAGAGGGAAGGAGGGGAAAGGGTTCTTGCATCATCACCGGAGTAGTACTTTCTGCATATAGCCTTTGTGAGTGAGTGGAGTACATTTAATCATTTAATATACTGTACATCCCGGCGACCCACCGTATGTCTTCATCTTGTTGGTTTTCCATGCAGCATGTTTTGACTGTGAGACCTGACAAAAGCTGTTCCATGACCTCCAAAACATGGGTAGTTTATGGGTGACTGGTTTAAACAAACTTGATACAATGGCAGGACAGAGAGAGAGAGAGAGAGAGAGAGAGAGAGAGAGAGAGAGAGAGAGAGAGAGAGAGAGAGAGAGAGAGAGAGAGAGGGAGAGAGACAGAGAGAGAGAGAGAGAGAGAGAGAGAGAGAGAGAGAGAGGGAGCAGACAAATACAGTACATAATACAGGGGGGCTAAATTAGCTCCAGGCTACAAAGGCAGGGGAGCTAAACTTGACCTGCCCCTTGGCCCCAACATGAACACAGCTGCCAGGCATCCCGATTTCCACTCATTGAGCAAGGGGGCAAAATATTGTGTTACTGTGGGTTACCCCTACAAAATGATCAAATATGGGGCGCACACATGTAACATGTCGTCGCAAATGATTCTACTCTCTCTTTATGGCAACACTGCAAATATGTTCGCTCTTACAGGTTTATTGACAGTGATGACGGTCAAATATGTGCAATTCAGTATGGAAAGGAAAGCAAAAAGACGTGGATACATCTTTAAAATAGCCTGGCAGCAAAATATGACAGAAATATACATCCAGCCTATGCAATATCCAGGCCAGTTGAGCGGGTTGGGTGTGTCTCCTAAAATGTATTTACAGTAGCACCTAATTAGTTCCACCAAATTGATTTACTGTATGCATGTCCTATGTTTTCAGGAAGTGACTAGCCAAAAGACATAATAAGAAAGAATCAGGCTTATGAGATATTGTAAAAGAAAGCTGCATTCCATTATCTATTTAGTATGTTGCTGGGTTTAATACTTGGAATTAAATACAAACTATTTAAGTTCTTTTTCAGGCGAGCAAATGTAATTTGGTTTGCAGGTGGGATAACTCTGAGACTTGTTTGGAAAATGAGAAGGGAAATGTCACAAAAACAGGCAAAACATTTCCCGCTGCAAATGAAAAAGTCTGAATTGTTCCTGGTAGCTGACACCAGCACCTCCAGGTCTCCTCCAGGTAAACACAACAACAATTATCCATTCATACCGGCATGATGCTGGCACTTCTTTGGCAGCAAAGACAAGAATAGAAAGAGAGAACTGAACACAGATACCGAGGAAAAGTTGATTTGATTAATGCAATCACCTGACATCCAGGAAATCCTGTTAATTGTGTTGAGCTGAAAAAAGTAATATCGTTTTAGTCTCTGACCATTGTTGAACAGCCCACTTTCAACATTATCAAGCAACACAGATATATACTTTGAAAATATGCCTTGCCCTCCAAACAAAGGAAATGGAGTCTTGCCATTTAACAAACCAGAGACATGCTGAGAATATAAGTGTTAGACACATGAACTGCTAGTCAGAAAATAAATTGTTACAGTGAGTGAAAATAAAAAAATTCAGACACTCTTACAGCTTTGAGTGTTTTTACTTGCATGATAGTGTATGCAGAATATTTATGTGATTCCATTATTTTTATTTGTGTGACATCGCAAAGCAGCAATCAGTAGCTGTGGCCGCTCACAGCTGTTTGTCATCCTCTAGTGGTTACCTGTAGAACTATCAACTCTCTACAGCAGGAAGGACTGTCACAGCAAAACCCTTTCTACTACTGGAGCTGCTACACTACTATTAACACAATAATAACACACAGTGTTAAAACTCATTCACACAAGTGCATCATTCTGATTACATGGCCAGAGGAGCACTAGTAACACCCGGTGTCCCGGCCTGATAACCAAGACACTGAACCTCTGTGTTCAGCGACATTCTTTCTTGACGGCTACTTCTTTAAGTGAAAATGTGTTATCGATTAACACAATGCTCACTGAGGTACGGGAAATTCGAGTCATGCGTGATGCACAATGTAAGGCTGAAATGGTGAGATGCTATTGCCTTTCCCATTGTTTCATACACCAACTTCCATTTATCAAGCCATTCATCTTTCACACTCATCCCTCCTTCTGTTTCATACTTCTGTGTCACTGTCCCCAGTGGGTTCGTGTCTCGAAGTTCCATCTGTCAGCACCGTCCAGGGGGGTGACAGAGCGGATGAGGCCCAGGGGAGAGACATCAAACGTGGGATGCTGGCCTTGGCCCTCCCACTCCACCCCCACACCATCCCATCTCTATTTGAGTTGCTGGCCCCTCCATCTGTCTGCGCATGGTTTGGAGCTCGCTATCGTAGGAGGGAAAGAAAGACCCTCCACCAATGACATATGACAATCTCAGAATAAACATACAAGTTAGGGAGGGGAGGAGAAAAAGAGCTGAATCACTCTTTCATCATTCATCAGCCTCTGCCCCTCACTCTCTTCTGGTCCCTGTCACTCATTTTCCGTATTTTACTCTTTCTCTTACTTTTGTAACGATACAAGGCATTTTGTCTTCAGAAGTTTAAAAAAAAATATTGGAATTATTTCTCAAGCGATCATTAAAGTCCTAGTTCACTTATTTAACGTTAATCATAAGTTCATAACATCGTTAAATGCTTGATCTCAAACAGCTGAGACAAAAAAATATTGCTCTCGGCTCTCCTGAGCTGCAAGTTGAACTACGACATGCATGCACGTTAATGCTGGAGACATGGATACCACCAGCAGTGCAAATTGTGAGTGCATACCAAAAGCATGGCGACTCATTCCCTACTCTAGCTCTCAGCACCGGCTAAAACCTGCAGCCAACATGCCGAGCCCCCCTGATCCCAGTGCCGGCTCAACCAAACACACACATGACAGATGCCTCCTCTGCTGCAGCGCAGGCATTCAGAGCATCTCCTCCGCCACCAAAGGCATATTCCTTTTATAACCAGCAGGGATTAGGACCCATTGGAGGAAGCTAGCATGTGCGCCGGCCTTAGGCGGCTTGCAGATAAAAAAGCATCTCAAATTGAATCAATAACCACCAGCCGCCAACTAATCCTGGCTAGCCCCCCTAACCACCACTACAGCAGTCCCCCCACAAACCCCTGCCAATGGCCTAGTCCAGCCCCACCCCGACCCAAGCTCCAGACCCCTTCATCTTTTTATAACTGCACCCCAGGGCCATGCAGGGGTGCTCCAGGTGAGAGCTTTCAGGCGGGGCAGGGTGAGCAGTATATTCAGAGCGAAAGAGGATGAAGGGGTACACTCGTTCGCCCAGGTAATCCATCAGCAGACAGGCCAGCTTTGGACTGCACAGCGACTGGCAGCCGGAGCAAAGTGGACAGCTGATGTGGGTCGAGCCCAGCCACAGCACGCCAGACAGGATAAAGAGATATAAGCCCCCTCCCCACCCCCCAATGCTCAGAGCTCCCCCTCATCCCCCAACCATGGACCCATGTCATCCCAAAGCTCTTTCATCTTCAAACCCAGCGGGTGCTAAAGCAAACTTTCCACTTTGGCTCTCTAGGGGCTGGGCATTGTGGAATTGCAGAGAGACCTGCACTCTTTGCTCGGTGCCTCAAAGAAGGGTGGCCACACCCCTCGGCGGATTGGTGGACTCAGAGACCAGTAACAGCTTAGCAGCATCAAAAGGAGGCTCGAAGATCCATCCTATGATGATTGTATAAAACTCACTGGGATAAAGACCCAGCTAAATCAAATAGTGTTATAGTAGAGTTTGGATTTTATATTGACAAGCTCATGAAAACATGGCTGAGTTTTAGAAATAGGTATAACAAAGAACTACCTGCCGCTTGTCCCTCTTGTGCCTCTCTGGTGTGTGTTCAATACAGAATATATACACAGATATTGCAATTATTAATATGTCTTTACAGAGAAATCAAGCTGTCAACAGGTCTCACAGCCTCCAAGTTCTCAACGTCTCTGCAGATCACTCAAATTCCACACAGCCCTCTACTGGCTCACCTCAAAATGAATAACATTTTCGATCTTTAAATTCTGGGTTGGGACAGAAAATGCAAGCTGAGATGAGGATCAAGCCGTGGAGTGGTGGGATTTCCAAGCTGTCAGGAAAACTGAGCAAATCCTATCCCCAGGCCACAGGCTCCACACAGGAATGTGGGGCGTCCACTTTAATTGTGCTTTTCTCCCGATCCCCATCTTGCAAAATCAAATTTCCCTTTTCCCACTTGTGGATTCCCTGAAGAGCTTGGTGTAACATCTTTAAATGCCACATATAAAAGTCACAGTGAGTAAAAGAAGGGGCTTCGATGGTTAGATAACTGAAAGCTTCAAAGTCGAACAGACTATAAGAGACAGCCGGACAGTAAATCAGGGAGACACTTCAAAGCCAGCTATGGAGACAGCCGTGCACAGATAGACAAATAGCAGAGCAAGACAGGCGGTCAAACTCAAAGAAAAAGGAGCAGGGAGCAAATCAAGATGCCGCACACAACATGCAAACATTGCCCTGCAAGGACAAAACAGAGCAACAATACCCTGTCTAAACAAACTATCAAAGTAGACAAATTGTGAGCAACGGTCACAAACAGCTGTTGTAAGCAGCCAGCCAGGCAGGCTGACAGAAAGGCAGACAGACAAATAGAGTGAGAGATCCCCGTGTGAAAGACAAAGGAGGGTACAGTAGTGGGTAGCAGCAGCCAAGGGAGACTTCATTAGTGAGGTCAGTGCCCCAGGGTACTTAGTGTAACACTGGAGGCCTATGCAGCCGCCCCCCCGGCCCTATGCCGAGGTGGATATTGCATCTTTGCGATAACATCTCCCTACATAGGAGGGGGCCCCAGCATCACAGCATAAAGACCCCTGTTTTCGGCAAGTTTGAAATAAGGCTTTGTTCCCCCAAGGCCTCGGTCCCCTCCCCCCCACCACCTCCTCCTCCTACTCTTTCCTCTTGGGTGGGCCAAAGACTTTCCAAAAAACTGAGCAACTTGTGTCTGGGGATACACCCCCCCTTCTGCGCATACATACACACACACACACACACACACACACAAAAAACACACTCACACATGCACGTATACAGGCACGTGCACACTGACACACACATGCATTGACACACATATCTCCCACTGCCCTCAACCCCTGATCCCGACAGTGGCGTCCCCTGGCTTTTGGCCACGTCTGTGTGGAGCGGTTGGTAAGAGAGGTGGAGGAACAGCTCCAGGGGGGGCTTTGGTGGGCTCATCTCACCCAAGGGAGAGTGGGGGGCTCACAGAGAGGTGTGTGTGTGTGTGTGTGTGTGTGTGTGTGTGTGTGTGTGTGTGTGTGTGTGTGTGTGTGTGTGTGTGTGCGAAGGCCTGAGGGGGCCTAGTCCTGGTCAAAGGTGCCTGGCTGCCTGGGCACTCCAGGGAGCTCCAGAGACAGGCAACCTTTACATGGAGCCTCCATAGGCACAGACGCGCCACAGTCAGTTACATACAGTCTACTGTAAAAGCCCTCACCACTCATCAATAGCCACACTCACACTCAAACGCACAGACAATAATAGTAACATTCATGAATCGGCACATTCATTTTCTTTTTTTTTTCTTTTACCAACAAACATGCATCATGTTAACTCACAAAGCATCAACAACATAGCTGTAGCTATGAAAGTAAGAAAAAAAGCCGTATGCTAATTTCCTTGTCCATTCCTGACATGTGAGGGGCTTGTCAAGGTCTTACAGTAGGATGGACAGTATAAATATCCCTGTTGTGATGCTGAGACGGGTTGCCAGGTAGGAAAGACATGCATGCCCCCATTTATACCCACATCAGCTGGTGGATTTATAGGACCCTTAAAACGGATCAATCATTTTCCACTCCCAGGTCTCTACACCTCTCATCCCCTCTCTCTACACTTTCCCTTTTGACTATACACTCAGAGGGTACATGCAGAACTGGGGGGAGGTGGGGCGGGGGGCGGAGGGGTTATATGTGTGTGTGTTATGCGAACATTATGTCTGAGTGCACCTGTGTGGCTACCTTTAATGTGTCTTTGTGTGTGCACATACATGAGTTGATGGCGTATGTGTGTATGCACACGGCTGCGTGTGCTTAGCGGCTCAGTCGACTACCAGCACTGAGTGCTTTTCATGTTCATTATCACTTGTTTTATAGTGGAATATTTAAGTCTGGAGGCCTTGGCACGGCTGCGGCTATAGTTAGAGAACAAAGGAGAGTGCTGGGGGTGTCAGGAGGGTGTGGCATGCCGAAGCGCAGCGCAGAGCTTCTCGGTAAGTGTTGCGCCCCACACTTCATGGAAAGCCAGGGGGCCAGCCGTGCAGGCAGACGGAGCTAAATTCAACTCATTCCTGTATTAATGGGAGCTTATGTGCCATTCCACCTCACTGAAGAGGGCATTAGCCAGAGCCAGACAGCCAGGATACACCTCAAAATATCCTTTCTCTGGCCTTCCCTGTCTCTCTCGCATTATGTTTTTTTCTTCTTACATGTGTGTTTGTCAGTAAGACTGGTAAGGCTACGGCTATGTCTGTGTGGGGAGGCTATCAGATAGATTGCTCTGTCTAAAACTTTGTCTTTCCAATGTATTTAAAGCCTAAAATAAACCAAATAAGACATGTGCCTGCTCGGTATGTAAGTGGTTTGGCGTAAACATTCATTCCATATCATATTCCATGCTACACCACAGGGAGAGTTAGATTACTCAAGAGGTGGATCTATATTGCTACAAGCTTTTCTCACCTGCCGGACAATTCATTAATATCTATAAGCAAGCTCTGCGCTTCTGTTTTTGATACGACACAAACAAAGGTTTGTCTGGCAGGGTGAGCTCAACTTTCTGTGATTCTGCAAGAAATCAATTTAAAAAATGCTAAAAACAAAATTGACATCCTGCTGGCATTGGGGTGACCACTGTGCAGGGAGTGACCCTGGACTGGGTGAGACCTGACTCTGGTATGGTTATTGTTTCAGGGAACACTATAGCTGACTCACTGACTTATGTAAGTGTTACTTTCACTTGACACTGAACATTAATTTGCATTTTCCAATCCAAAGAGAATTTACAACAATATCAACAGCAACAATGACAAAACTAGTCTAAATTTAGAGGAACAAAATACTGGCCTGTCTTGTCAATGCCATTTCCTATGACGTATTTACAAACTGAGAGAACATTTTCACAGTTGAGGGGTTTGACAATCACAACTTTATTATTGGAAGCAAATTACACTATCCCAATGTACTGCTGTCAAATTGTTCAACTCAGTCTCCTACTTTCTCCACGTTGTGAGCTGTCAAGAATCGTTCTGAAGTGTATTGTTCTGCTTTGAATTATTCTACTTTGTTCTGTTGGCTGGGACACGGTGTGTCTGCATGTGTTAAAAGAAATATAAATATGCACACGGAAAGACATTCATTGTCTCACAGGGAGTTTTGTGTCCTGTGCGACGGAACGAGCTGAGCGGTTATTAGCTGGCAGGGATAATTGGACTCTATGTAGGTGGCATGACCCAGCTGTCTGCAGCAGGAAGGCCCAGAGCTGAACGTGACCTCAACCGCTGACCTTACAAATGCAATACAGTGACCTTTGACCCCCTCCCCCTACATTAAAGAGACGGTGTTGTCTTTCTGCAGTCAGCCAGCAAATTACAGCACAAGAGGCCAAAGAATCTTCACCTATTCTTTTTGTTCAGATCGGTGTTGCATCCTGTTGTATTGTCATTAAACTGCGACAAGAAATATCAGGGGGGCTGCGTTTGACTTGTGGCCGGTAGCTGCGAGGTGCATTTTAACTGCCTCTCTGTCCTCTCTCACCATTGTCACACAGACCCATTCCTTTATGAACGGACTTCTCATAATTGTTTTGTCCTGGGCACATTAAAATGTCAAAAGTAATCACAATAGACTTTTCAATCCTTAGGATAAGGTATGAAAAATCCATGGTGAGGATTTTTAATGAGCAAAATTGACAAACAGTATTCTACTGTGGCCATAAATAAGACCTATAACATAACTGAACTGTAATTAGCACTAGTTACTCCATACCTTGGAGTACAATCATGAATCTCTACTGCATACATCAGTAAAAACAGACAAACTCTTCAGACTTCTACGTGGCCTTATGTGTCGTTTGCCATGTGATGTAGAGCTGCTGCTTGCTTCCCCGGAAGCTTATTAAGCCCCATATTATATTTAATAAAGATTGAATAATTTCTTCTGACGCTAGTGAGGATGCTCTTTGCCTTGGGATCACCATGACACACACACGCACACACACGCACAGAAGGATAGTCTTACAAAGTACATGAGTACCTTCAATTTATGATACAATCTTTCAGGAGATCCCCCTATGTGCCTCTTGTCTCCCTCTGTGCATCAGTCACCAAAGAGAGCAGGGAGGCCTCTCTTGGGGGACATTAGAGGAGAGATATCTGTCAAGAAGGACGCAGCGCTCCCTAAGGCTGCCACTGAGCGACAAGCGTGTCCCCTTGCCGGCTCTCCTGTATCACAATACTGCTGTTGAGTGACTGGAAAGCCCTAATGGATGCAGGTATCTGCTGTTAGTCTGATCTTCTATAAAAGCCCTTGGCAAAAGAAGAAAAAAAGATAAGGGGACAAGTCAAGGGGAGGGAGAGAATATGTGTGGGTTTATGTGTAGGAACTCCTTTGATGGGGAAGTGCGTCAGACTTGGTAGCTCATGCATTGGTGTGAAGAAAATATAATGAGGACACGTGTGGGTGCACCTTTAGAGAAAAGAGAAAGTGTGCACGCGCATAAGTATGTACAGGTGTATGTGTGTGTTACTAAGTGAGTGTCCAGCGTACACGTATATGTGTGTGTTAGGTCATTAGTGCAGCTTTAAAGGCTTGGCATCCCTGCTGAAATCTGCAATAAACCGGAGGAATTCAACAACTCACAAAGTCATCCGGGGGAAAAGAGTTTGCCAGCTAATCCATCAACTACATGAGTGTTTCTCAACCTTTTCAGCACGCAACCCAAAAAACACCTCTCTTGTTTCAGGCAATAACACACAGAGGTGCACTCTAACACCAAAGGATGGATTTTATTTCCTTTCACATGATATTGTAACTGACTATTTAGTGGAATATATTGGACAACATGACCGTCTCTGATCATAATCATGATTGTCTTTTCTTCAGAAACACAAATTGACATAATTGTGAAGTCAACCAAAAAGATTATTCTCTGGAATCAAATAAACTTTTTAACATTTGCGCTTGAATATTCTTGCTTTTATTTTGTCCGAGGCTACTACGGTTTGCCATCGAGACAACCACCAGGAGACTTGCAGGGTTTTTCCAAGACGTTCCATTGGGAGCATTGTTAGTGAATCTACAGGAGAGGAGCACTGTAGAGAAAGCACACTGCTTCCCCTTATCGAAAGTTTGACAACACTTCAAAATAGTTTTATAGTGTCTCGTTCTTTGGGCCTCACATGGACCACCCTGATGCATCCCACCTCATTTTTCATTTCACAGCCTAAATCCCTCTTTCCTCTTTACTTCATCCTCTCCATATCCTCTCTCATCCGCGGTGCTCTTCTCTTTCTTGCCATGCATTTTTATCCTAACCTCTCCTAGCTCTCTTTTACTCACCTCCTACTCTCCTGTTGTTCTTTTCTTGTTTACTCCACTCATCCATCTGGCCTCCTGACCTGCATGTTGTCTGCAGCCTGAATGAGCTATTGCCTGGCAACCCAACCCGTCAGTAAGAGTATTTTCCGTACAATACAACAAACAGAAAGCAAGAAAGGAAATTCCAGTCAGCTGAAGGTGACTGATGTTGAATATGGAAAAAAGCGAAATAATGGGGAAAAAGTTGAGAAATTGTTATAGTTTGAAATGTGCTCAGTATTCTATCCTTTCAAGGTGTCACATCTAGCATAGTCAATGCCTACAGAGGTGGGCTTTACATTGAAATGCTCATTTTTGAAGCTGGATACCCCTCATTAAAAAATAGTTGTGGCCACTCTACTATATCTCCATCGACAAAAGTTTAGAGTATATAAGAAGGCCTGTATGTCTGCAGAGAGATTTCCAATTATAAATAGGAAATGGAGAAAGACAGAAAGGTGGCTGAGAAATGAGAAAGGGAACAGTAAAAATGAAGAGACAACAAACAGCAGAAAGAGAAATGGCGGAAAGAAGTGGAGGAACAAGGAGAACTGACACATTGCAGAGAGAGGCAGAGTGGACGGCGTGGCCTATTGTTTCAAGCTAATTTCATGGGATCAAACCAAAGCACAGCCCCAGACACAGACGGAGCTACAGCAATCTGTTGGGAAATCTCCCCTCTAATTGGCCCCATGGAAAAAAAAGAAAAAAGAAAGGCCACCGCCAGTGCACTGCAACTTGCTCTTGATTGCTTTACCTCCCCACATGACCGGCTGTACAAGCAACTAGGCCTGCCAATCAATCACCGCATTGGCGGCTTGCTGCGGCTAACACAGAGGCGCACAGGGTTAACAGTAAGTGATTATTTTATGGTGCTGCAACAATGTATGTCAGTTTTGATTTTGATTTTTTTTTTTCTTTTTAAAGCAATAAGCAGGGCTTTCACTATCAATCAGTCACTCTGAAGGAAGAAAACACTCAATGTTTGGGGAAAGGAGTGAAAACTTGACAGGGATTGACTGTGTGTGTGGTGATGGTGTGTGTGAAAGCAAGACAATAAGCGAGAGTGAGAGGCTTTGTTTTAAAATGCTTCATAATGAAAGAGTGCAGCAGCTGAAGAAGGAGAGTACAAACAACTCCATACAATGGGTTTGCAAGCATCCTCCCTCTTTGTTCAACTCCCACCTGCCCGTCTATACATCAGTGGCTGTCACTGCAGTGCACTCCACCTCTCCACACCTTCAGCCGCCCACACACACGCACACACACATACTCAGTGTCCCATGAGATGAGGTCATGGCTGGAGTATCTCTACTATGACGACGCCAAAGAACAATGCAGCTTACACAATGATTAAGGAGATCAGTGTGACATACATGTGCTTTGTGGAGGTTTATGTACCTGTGCGTTCAAGAAAAACACTTTCACAAGCGACCATCCTGCACAGCCTCATTCCGCCTGACAGCGATGCTCACTGAATCGCAGCCATTTTGTCCAAATGGCTGCGTGAAGCGAAAAGCGGTGGAAATTCACCCCATCGCAGGGGACGAGTCAGTGGTTAAAATGAAAAGCACCGACATAGTCATCCTTTGCAGAGCGCCCGCTCGGGCCCGATAGTGGCGACAGTCCCGTTCTAGGGTGACTCATTGTTTCCAAAGGCCCCTCATATGTGTCGCATTAGGAGGAGACGACAGACAAAACAGAGCTCGTCCCCTCATCTCCTCCTTCATAGCTCCTCTGCCCTAGCCTCCTCATCGCCCTCGTCCTCTGTTTCCTGCTGTCAATTTGCTTTTACTCTTGGGGTTTGCATGTGTCTATCATCCCTACTTACGCCTCACTCTTATTGATGTTCCCCGCTTTCTTTATTTTTCTTTATGTCAATCTGCCTCTTACCTCTCTGCTTCCCTGCTTCCACCTCCGCTAAGTGTCTACATGGGAAATTAATGAGGCGATGTGGAAACTCTTTTTTATCTCATCAACTTCCGATTGGGTAAATGCACTCATCACTCTTCTCACTCTTGCTCGATTGTTTTCTTTCTACTATCCCACACATTAACTTACATCATTCGCTCAGTGTATTGTCACTATTTTGGCAGCCAACTGATTTTTTTGCCTGGTTTCTGCTTACCTTCGTCTTGTTAATCAGAGGGCTTCGGTAGCCCCCATTATCAGATCAGTTAGACTTTCTGTGTAGGACACACGCTCCGTTGTCACCTCTCACTTTAGCTCTTTTGGTCTATGCCAACACATTGTGCGGTGTTTAAAATCTTGTCACTGGAACCACAGGTATTCCTGTTGGCAAGCGATCAAGGTCCTGCCCTTGTCCTGTCAACACAAATGTTGTGAAAATACAAGTTGAGAAAATGAAGACAGGAGCAAGGAAGAGGTGAAGTGGATGGCGGGATAGGGAAAAGTCCTGCCTGGGCTTGGACAGCCAACAACAAGAAGCTTTCCAACAAGTCTGCCTCAGTGTGTGAGTGCATGCGCGTGTGTGTGTGTAATGATGCGTGTGTCCCTGGTGACAGGCACTCTTAGTGACTTACAGTATGTGTATGTGTGTGTTATGAGAGTGTATGGAAGATGGGAGGAGAAGGAGGGGGCTAAGTCCTTCTAAATATGCATCTTAATGGCTGCTCTGTTCCCACCATTCACACCGAGTGATGGAGAGGGCGAGGGCGAGAGAGGCAGGGGACGAGGAGAAGTGGTGCTGCATGTTTTCAAGTGGGCAGCCGAGACGGGGACGCAGACGGAGAGACAGCGAGTTGAAAAGACAGAATGGCGCAAGCAAACGTCAACAAGAGAAAGGCTATGTAAGGAGCCGCCATACCTGACTCCTTCAACCGTGGCCCCATTCCACAGTGAAACACACACACTCACACACACATACACACACAGGCCTCAGCCGCAGTAGTATTGAGGAGCAGAGTGGAGAACTAGCCTCCTCAGGCAGTAGCTGTTTGTCGCTAAATGAAGGCCGGCATTCTTTGGTTTCCCAGGGAGCTGGGTGCCTGCCAGTCCCCCGGCCACTGAGTGCCATTTTATTAAGAACAAAATGGAGCCCCTATGAAAGGAGCCCAGCACTGAGCCTGCACAGGTCTCACTGAGCTGAGCTTCGGCATAAACAAACACCACCTTAAAGAGACAGGCTGGCAGAAAATGAGGGACGGCAGGGCCCCTCAAGAGCCCGCTAAGAGATACAAACTGCTTTGGGATTGGCAGTGGCTGTTACTGATGAACGGGACGAATGCAATAACAAGTCAGTTTTATCTTTAAAAAAATAACATAGCATTTTGCTTCACAACCAGTAGATTACCAGTATATATAAATGGTAAGATGCTGTAGATGAGATAATAACAGTAAAGGATCAACGTTCACCTTAAACTGCCCAAAGCTAAGCAATGTTAGAAAGTGTAGCAACTATTTCCACACCGCCCAACATCATGGGCAGTCTATAATCAACACTGAAAGTTGAGACCGTGGAGGGACACACCAACAATTATGGACATGCAAGCACACACATATGCAAACATGAATAATGATACAGTCCACAGACAGACAGAAGTCTTGAGTGGGTTTAAAGACACATTATTAGACAGGTGAAGCAGTGGAAGGGTGGATGATCAAATGATGGATGAATGGATGGAGGGATGAAAACTGACCAAGACGGGAATGTTTTGTATACAGCGGATTTCACTGGTGTGCATATTAGGTCTCACATCTCATTAGGAGATATTTATTACAGATATGTTTACACTTATTACAGTGTAAACATACTGTACATGAGAAAGAGAGAGAGAGAGCGAGAGAGAGAGAGAAAGAGAGAGAGAGAGAGAGAGAGAGAGAGAGAGAGAGAGAGAGAGAGAGAGAGAGAGAGAGAAAGAAAGGTCAGACAAATACAGTACATAATACAGGGAGGCTAAATTAGCTCCAGGCTACGAAAGCTTATGTGGATTTGCATGCGTGTGCATAAAAAGTAAAAAAAGATAAACACATTACAGGAGTGATGAATAACTAATGTGTCATGTCACTACTTGACAAATTTTATATGAACTAATTCATTCATGTTTAGAGACATAGCTCAAGGCTATTATTCAAAGAACTGATCCTTTGTTAACTGATCCTTTGTATAATTGATGGATTTTCTATAATCCATCATATATATAAATAATATTATATATGTATTGATGTCAGGACCCTGTAAATAAGAATGCTATTTCATTTATTTATTACTGCAAATTCTTATTTCTTATGATATATGATAGATTTATGATAGATACATTAAGCCGAAAAAAAACAAAGAACAATACAGTGTGATTACACTATAGTGTGAGTCATAAAGATAACGGAATCTTTTTAGAAATATTTAGTTTTAACCACCAAAAAGCTACTTGTGTTTTCCATACACATTTTATTTAATGCTACAAATGAGTGACAATTATCTTCAAACGTGTAATGATTTCCAAGGAAACATGTGTTCCCATGGGGATGCATATCAGTACTCTCCCATTCAATCACACACACACACACACACACACACACACACACACACACACACACAAGCGCACGCACGCACACACAAAGTATGATGGGACCAGAGCCAACATCTGTCTTTGATATTATTTAACTAACCGCTTATTGTGGGAGCCCACCAGCACCACGGATGGCGTCTAGCGCTGTGTGTGTGTGTTAGTCTACGAGCGTGCTTCGGCGTCCATTCAGACACTTTGGCAAGCCGCTGTTGTGTTGTTACATCCTTCATGGGTTGAACTGTGTGTGTGTGTGTGTGTATGTGTGTGCGTGTGTGTGTGTGTGTGTATGTGTGTGTGCGTTTGTTCAGTATGTGCGTCTGCATTTCTGAGAATGTGACTGCATACCAGCGTGCAATGTGTGTTTCCACAGACATGTGAGAACAGTGTGAGTGTGTGCGGTGGCTATCCCCCTCCATAGTGAAAGCCACAGCCTCAAACCACATCAGAGAGCGTGTGGGAGACAGAATGACAAGGCCAGGAACCAGCCAGCGTCTGCCTGCAGCCACACACAGGCACGGACACACGCTCGCACACATTCATACTTACATTCACATTTATCACACTTACTCATCTGCGTATTGACACACGCTGTCTCTTAAGCTCTCTCCCTGTCCCTCTCTCTCTCTATTTCCCTAACACACACACACACACACTCGCGCGCACACACATGTTTAACACCAACCGTCATTACACCACAAGTCCTATCCAGTGGTCACCGTTTAGGCCAAGGATGCAGTCTGCTGCAGGGCGAGATGTTTGTGTTTGCATACTTTCTCACAGGCCGACATTGACTGAGCGGAGGGCAAAATAGGCTTTCTACTGTGGATTTGTTTTAGCATTTTGACTTGGTGTAACTGTCACTCATTGGTGTGTGGGATAAATGAAAATGAAAATATTTGAATAATTTATTTATGTTCACCTCACTGGGTACAGAAATATAGGGCACACAAGCAATAACTAGGCTAACAACAGCTCCGAAAACAAGATAATTACAGACATGTGCACTAGCACAACTAATCATATTCCTCCTGCACATGCGACTTTGCACGCTTTCAGTTAACAGCCATAATATCCACACACTCATATTCATCAACAAACTGACAAACTTATATTAACAGCAGTGATGCAGTAGCATGATGCGTGCTTGCCTTGTCTCACACACACACACACACACACACACACACACACACACACACACACACACACACACACACAAGCATGCTGCTATTGCCAACGGAAGACCATTCAGGCAATTTCTCACGCTGACACAAGCGCGCGCACACACACACACACACACACACACACACAGCACAAGTGTAGATCATCCATGGGTCAGTGAAAGCTAGAAGCAGTGTTTTTCCTTGCGGTGGACACACATCAATTTCAAGGAAATTGCTCGCCCCATTATTGGAAAGTGTTACCGGAATGTCAATTAAGGGGGAAGTTTTTAACCTCGCACCACACAAATAAACAGTGCACCCCACTCCCCCTTATTAAAGGCGGTGTCAGCGCAGACAGAGAGTCTGGAGGGGGTAGAGGGGAGGGATGGAGGGAGGTGGAGATTGAGGAAAGGAGGCCCGGGGAAAGGGAGAAGAGGAGACAGGAGATGTGGTGCTCTCAAAGAAATGCTTTTGGCCCTCCTTTTGTGCCCGAGGCCCTAGACCCTGAGAACCACTCAAAACCGGGACTCTGGCCCTGAATCAGGCCCACTTAAGGTTAACCTCAACAGGCAGGGATGTGTTTGACAGCTGGTTGGATCCTGTAGGTGCAACTGCAGCAGACCAATTAAGGGCAGGTCAACGGAGGGGATGAAGGAGAGAAAAAAGGGGGCCCACGGAGATAGAGGTGGGAGATGGGAGAGTGGGAGGGGGAGCGGAGGATGTAAGGGCAGATGGCAAAAGAAGGGCTGGAGTAGAGAGGTGAAGGAGTGTGGCAGGAGTGATGTGCCGAGGATTGACAGAGGTGAGAATAAAGATGAAAAAGAGACAGGCAAGGAGTTTGCAGAAGAGAAACGGGAGGTTAGCGTTGAACCGGTAAGAGAGATTGACAGTGGTGTTCTCAAGCAAATATATATTACGGGTATAATATTGATTCGCAAAAATGTACAGAAAAATAGGCTGTCTTTAGATAATGACCAAGCAAGAAAGAAAAACAATAAAGGGGACAGAGACAATATGATGATACCAAGAACATCAGACAGTGAGAGTCATATAACAGGGCAGGAGTATTCGAGTATGAACATTACACGTTACAGTGTACAACCCTGTTTTTGTGCAGACAGACAAAGCTCCCTCTTAAGCCATTTAGGCTTGACCATTCTTTATTCTCTGTGACTATTCAGTGGGCTACAGAGCATCATGGATATATATACTGGGGCTGAGAGTACACTTCATACGTAACTTCTCTGTAGTGGGATGTTAGAGGAACACAGCTACACGGCTTATATAGTATGGACATAAGGTGGCCTCAATGAGTAGCCCAGCAAAATATATCCTGAGCACTGATCTCTGAATGATCCAGAAATATCAGCAGCGTCGCAACAGATCAAAGGCCCAGACAACTTCAAACAGGTATCATGTACTGATGCTTTGCTGAATAGAACCTCTAGAGATGGGTCGAGTGTGCTCAAATGGCTCAGGGGGTCGAGCTCATAGGCAAATGCCTTCACATAGCCGGCGTGTGATCGTCTGTTTGGAGAACGGCCTGCCAAGGGCCCCATAACAGACAAACAGCAGCTGAGCGGCTGCGTGCTCCATGTAGTCTACTGGAGTGACACAAAAGTCACCAACAGTGCAACTCCTCTGTTCGCTCCGGGTGGAAGAGTCTTTCAAAGCAGCACTTTAAAAAAGAATGATTGCAATTTCAAGTTGAATTTTTTAAAAATACATGTTCATGTGACATGGCAGTGACACACATGTGGTGTTTTGGGTTTTGATAATTCCCGCAGTGTAAGCATTAGAACATGGTGATCTCATGAAGTGTGGAAAACCTTAAGAGATACATTTCTCTGCCACAGTTTACAACAGTCTCAGGAAGCTCCCATTGCTCAGCCAGCCTCTGCCACCTCACGCACTGCTGAAGCATTTAAGGAATGAACCATCATCCACTCAGAGCCGCACTCCCTCCATCCGGGTCATCACCACCTGACGACAACTGGAGAGTCAGCTGGGGTGGCGCAGCGTTGAGGGCGAAGCCGGAGGCTCGTAGTTGTGCATCATCCAGTTTGTCACCTGATGTCTAGGTCCCACTGCGCCAAGTAGTCACAGAGGTGATGCTGTATGACGAAGGCAGGAAAATCGGAGCGCTATTGGAGGATCACGGAAAGACGAGGCACATCCTGGATGTGTTCATGCGAGGAGGAGAACGGTCAAGCCTGTGCCGAAGCTAGGGTGAATACAACAGGACTCATAGCTAGTAAGTACAGCGTGTAATGCTGTTGCAACTGTCGACGTGGAGAGGAGAGTATTATACATCATCATTAGTGTACGTCTGACTTCACATTCATCCTCTGCAAGAGCTCCCGTGTCAGGAAAAACTGCAAACCCCAGCCTCGACTGCACGGTGAAGAGACGCACAAAGTGGTGAAAGAAAGGGAGTGAGAGTGTGTGATTCAGAGCAAGAAAGAAGGACAGATCAGGAGAGGAGAGGAGCAATTCTGAATCTACACAGTTAATGAACACCATTTCACTGGTTACCGTCGGCAACCAAAGTGGCTGCCGAAAACATTCCCATGCCATTCTGCCAGTCTGTTTTGGGTGAGCGCGTGTGCGTGCACGTGTGTCAAAGAGAGGTCTAACTGGACCAGTACATTCAAATAAGTGGTGTTTTTTCTCCGTTTTCACGTACAACAACCAGAATGTGGTACTTCTCTCTGGCCCAAACTCACGTCCATAAAAGCTGCAGCTATTAGAGCTCCAGCCTTTTTAGAAACACAGGGAGAAATAACAGGAAGAGATGGAAAATAGTACACTGCACAGAGAGGGGGACGACAGCTGAAAATGGTGATGAATTATGTGTGATGATGTGAGGTTGTGTGTATGGGTACTCCAGTAAGTGCGTATGAGTGTGTACCAAAAAAGGCAACCGAAAACCATCGTAACCATAAATGTGCCTTTCCAAGCCAGACCATAGTTTTGATTCTGAACTTACTTTCACCACTGCCGTTAGTGTCCCAAAAGAACTTTAGCCACTGATAAAGTGAATGAAAAACGATGTGTTGAGAGACGTTTACATCAAAATCCTATATTTTAGTGTCATCTTCTTTATTTGGTTACTCACAATGATCATATGTACAGCATTATTCTTCCTTCTGTATTAGAGAGGAGAGAAGACAGAAGAGATGCAACCAGACTAAAAGCTGTGACTTTGTGACTTCATATGTCAAACCAGCGGGTTGATTGTCACACAGCACGGGAGTGCTGAGCAAACAAAAACACCACTGTTTTATTTTCACAAAGTTGCCAAGGGTCTAGCTTCTCTCACTCTCTCATGTTTTTCATCCACTGCTGTGCATTCCAATAAAAGTCTCCATAGATAATGAATGTTAGTAGGCCGTCCGCAGCCAAACCTTGGCTCCGATGACGGCTATGACTGTCCACTGTGGTGTCTGTGTGTTAGTCATCTCAGGATGAATGAGTCACTGGAGAGAAACCTCAAGCACCACCCAGGTAACAGTTCAGCCACACACAAAAACACACAGCCCCTGAGATGAGCAAGGTAGCGGGACTGTGAGGCTGGACTTCTGTTACGTGGCGTTATGCTGCCACCATGTGGCTGCTTTAAGAATGAACAGAGGTGGCGGAAGCTTGCAGCTGCAAAGCATGCAGCACAGTGAAGGAATATCCTCCTGGCGTTTGGAGTTAAATGCCAAAAAAAACAACAAGTGACAGACCTGGAAGCGCAACATGTAATCAAGATCCAGGTGAGCAATTGTAAGGTGCACTAGTACTACTAATACTACTGCTACTACTGTGAATGTGTACTATTGTGTGTATCAGCATCACCTCTACAGGTGTTCTCAATTATCTCTGATTAGTTCTTCCAGGGAATGTGTGGGCGTGTCCATCTCCTGATTATCATGTCTTACACCTGTTGGAGCAGGACAACTTCTACCTTCATTATTTTAACGAGTACATGCATTTTATTCAACCTCAGCAGAGGAATAATCAGAAAAGGTCTGGATTTTGACAAGTTTTAAGTTTGTTGTTGAGGACACAACATCTCTTATCTTAATGACCAGACCTTGTACCCTAATACATGCATTACAGCTAGATGATGTGTAAACTAATTTGGAGCAGAGCAGGCACACCACATTGTAAGTGAAACACAAAAACAAAGCCCCTGCAATGCGGAGACAAACGGCAGACAAAGAGCGCCCAAAGGTAGAATTCAAAAGGCAGGTGTTCAGTCAGAAAAGAAGCGAATGTGGCGTGATACGAGGAGCAGATGTGATGGAAAGAAAATAACTGTTTTTTCACCTGGCACTTAATCAGTACTGACAGAGCACATTGTTTTAAAATCCTCCTCGCAATCCTTACAGATGCTTGATTATTTTTCCTAGCAATTTGGGATTTTAGTTAAGCTCATTTGTGTGTTGCATAAATAAGAATGAGCTACATGTAAATGAGAAAATCCACAGAAAAGCAGAGCTCGTCTGCTGATCTTGGCCAGCTGAGTCTAGATTTATGAACTAGAGCCTGTCTGACGAGGAAAATGGTAAGCTAATTTGGTTGTATATATATCACATAGGTTTAATCAATGATGGTTATATGGTAGCTTTAGCATACCTATCACAAAGTAACTATTTTCAAAGCGGGACTATTCATAGTGTAGTTGCTATTGGTGAATGAAATGATCAATGTGGGAAGTCAGCAGACATGCATAGTTAGTCTAGCACCTTGGCTAACGTACTGTGAGTCTTTCAAGCTCATACGGAGCGTGACCACAGGACTATTCAATGCCAAAACAAGTGTTGTTCTTCTTCTCATTAGCTTTACAGAGAGTGAGACTGAATGGAGGCAGACACAAGGCATGGGAATGAAAATATGGGAAAGGCACATTTAAAGACAGTAAGGACAATTCCACTGGAAGGAAAACAACTTGGAAGAGTTCCCATCACTATGCCCTCCCCTGATTCCACATGGGCCACATAATCAGGCTAATTACCCCAGTAATTACTGTACTAATGCCGAGAAGGCCTTGAGGCATCCTGTTTTGATTGAGGCCACTGGAAGTTGGGCAGCTCGGGGAATAGTGAAGCTCTCCAACTGCTGCCAGTGCGCCATTCAACATCTGTCATCGCTGGCCTTTCAGTGGATGTGTATAAGTGTGTGCTTGTCGGTGTCACACAGTGTACAGTGTACAAAAACAATGACATTTTCATAATGCTTAATAGCACTCCCCCCCCACACTCTGGACTCTAAGCTGGCATCATACTGGTGTGTTGCTACCAACAACCACTTCATCTTTTAATGACTGTAATCAGAGAATTAAGTGGCTGTGCACCCTGAGGCCCTCCACTGCACCTCCCTATGTTATCAGACAGCACGACAGCAGCAACGCGTAAACTCACTAGGAATATCCATCGGAATTGATCTATGGGCTTTTTATGGGCAATTTCTGGTAATTTAATTTACACTATCATCCTATCCTAACTCAGAAAAGGCTCTTTATCTTTTGTTCAAGCACCATCGTGTTGTTCCTGAATCAATACTGACTCAAATAACTTCCTATAGTCTGAAGGGTTGCTGATATAGCCGATGAAGCGGAGAATAAACACCCAGTTCTGCAGGATTGTCTCCTTTCAGCTCCCTGCGTTGGTCAGTATACTCCCTGACGGAACATTGCTTTATGAAACTCTGCACATCCTCTCCCCTCTGACAAGCTCACTGATGCTGACTGAACGCTATCCGCCCAGCATCCTAACAGAGGAAAGCCAATATATTGTAAAAGTTGGCAGCAGTTGACATAGAACCAACTTTTTAGCAGGCTGGTTTCGGACCAAAGCTGATCTATCTACCAATATATATATTTCACTCAGCTACCAATAAGCTAATCTTAGTACTGTAACAGACAATAATGACTCAATGCTGAGTCTTTTGAGGTATTTCATGATCATCACATTTGATCAGATGGCACGCATGTGTCAGATGGTGACTGAGCCAATAACAACAAATGCTTGTTGTCATCAAAAGCTTTGCAAAAACAACACATTACGTCCAAAAAGAGGTTTAGTCTGTATCACACAACAGATTGAAACAGATGGGAGGTAAATGATTCAACAGCTGCCGGGCATGCAGTCACATTTTAAACAGTAAAAAATGCTTTTCTTTTGCTGTCTAAGTCCAAACTAAGGAAGGTGTTCACAGGGACAAAAGGTTCTGTATTATTGGATTTCACCATTAATGAAGCTACTTTGCAAGCAGTTTGTGAGGCTGGGTGGAAAGCAAACGCTTTTCAGACGCATTACTGCTGCTCATGGAAATCTCTGAATAGCTCCCTACAGTCTCTACCTCAGGTGAATGCTTTGGGTGAGAGAGGCAAATCTGCGGGTTTACATACAAATCCAGTGCTCAGAACTGACAGATCTGTATCACTTCCAATTCTTCAATTAAAACCTTACCAATGTCATTGAAGTATATGATATCTATATAAGATGTTCTCTGGCTATCTTTCATGTGTGTGATGTGGATGCTTGAAGGATTGTGTATGAGCACACTCTGTGCAGATTCCAAACAGAGACCACTAGGAAGAGTGACATACCTCTTAAACCAATCAAGATGACCCACAGCCCTTTTGTCCAAAGCAACATGCAGAATATCAATCGCCTTATTGGAATTTTCTGGGAACCACTGAGTATCCTGCCAGTATTATTAATATTATTATTATTAGGAGGCCTGCATGTGTGCAAGGACGTATTCATGAACATGATCTGTTTAAAATCCGACTTGTTTGTTTCCTGTGGGTTTCCAGTAAATCAGGAACGAGTGACAAACAACTACTTGAATTCAAAAAATAAAAACGAAGGAACATTGACTCCCCTTGTTTCATTTGAAAGAGAAACTTTGTGAGTCATCGCACAAACAGAGAGTGTCAGACTGAAGCGCTGCAAATCAGCAGGAACAAAGCATGATGTAGTTACAGCCATTCAATCAACAAGAATGATACGGCCCTCACTTTGATTATGTTACTCGGCCCCCAGCTGCATTTACACATTCATACATAAATCACGCACACAAACATATTTCTAGAGGTGAAACAGACGTCCACTTAGTTATTGACGCTTGGAAACGTAAGTATTGTGATCTTACATATCAGACACGTCACCTCAGAAACAGCTCCCTGAGGCTTGTGACTACGCAATTTGTCTTTTGTCCAATGTTAAAATGTGTCATCATCTCAAGATGCTTCCAGTAGCATGAAGGTGACTGCAGATCGGTGCCCAGTGGTCAAGCCAATACCGGCCGAGCAGTGAGAGGAATGATGTGTGACGTTATCGGGCGATAAACTCCGTCTGGTATGCCACCTGAATTTTAATAAAATGTCTAAACAGGAGACAGCTCTGGCTAGACATAGAGTCACACGCAGCCATACACACACTGTAGCCTACACACGGACACACACAAACAGCCGCTATCCAATCCTGCAGAGATATATGTATTTGTAGGAGGAGCTGTAAGAACGTGGAGTATCATTTATTTTTGTCTGCTAGATAAAACAGTTTCATATCCTCAACGCTTCATAGCGAGAGAGGAGGTGACCTCGCTGGAGGCGAGATGATGCAGTTACGGTAGATCATCAACTTACACCACGATGGCAGACTTACAAACAAAGGGTTACATTCTTTTTCTGTGCATTTAACTTAAACATTCTTCAGTGTAACCCAGTATGTGTTGCTGAATCATTGTTCTGATATCGAGGCATTGTTGTTCTGCTGTCTGCTGTAAACAGCCAAGTTCAAACAATGACACCTGTCTCTGAGAGCTGCATGGATGAAAACAAGCTGCTGTTCAGGGGAATGAAACCAAAACCATGCTTCCTTTGATAATCTTTCTCATGACCTGTAAATATGTTTTTATTTTTGTCTATTTTTCATTCGTACTGGCAACATTACAGTCCCTGTGGAGCTGCACAAAAAGGGACGTTGAACTAAAGCATCCATCCAAATCATCATAGTCTGTGAACCGCTGAATGTGAATGTGTTCTCCTAAATGCCCTCTAATGCTGCGCGCTACTATGAGACAAGACTGCGTGTCATCTCACCCCAAAACACACGCGGCAGGTCATCAGATCCAGCGCCGTCCCCATTGCGCCAACATGTGTGAGATACAAGTTTGTATAATGTGCTTCTTTCCTTTCTTTTCAGTTCTGTGATGGATTCTCCTGCAAAGAAAGTGCTCCAACTCGGCCCACAAGATGTGTCAAAGACAACTTGACTAAAAAAAAAAAAAGAGTCCTTTTGAGTTCTGACAATTGAATTCCAATTGAAATCCAGACGCTTTTTTCAAATTGTGTCTTAAGAGTATATACGACAAATTAATCCCTCATCAGTGCAATATCACCTTTTCAGACACATTTTAAACAGCATGCGTCCACATCTAGCTCTATACTTGAGAAAATAAACCTGTCCCACCAGATTATCCCCTCCCTATGCTGGTGTCCTCTTACACCTGAGACACTGGAGAATCAATTACAAAGTCCAGGGTGGTAATGAGGTCTACAGTTACCTGATCCAGTGACCAAGGGACAATATAGAGGTCTTCAATCATTAATGCAGATTCACCTGCTAGCATCTGGCATCACTACCCTCAAAAGAGCCAAAGGGACAAACACTGAGGAGCCTAGTCACAAAAGGACTGTGCGGCTTTTGCATCAGCTGAAACTGTGCACATGAGACAAAAAGAAACCGTGAGATTCTCAAAGCACCCCCATAGAGTGAAATACACCCCTTATGTCTCGTTGCTCCAGTGCTAATTGTACGTATTTTAATAAGGTTATAGGGATATATTTTAATCTGGCCCTTTCTATGCAAATGGACCTCAAACTAATGCATAAAGATCGCTAATTGCCACACTATGAGCCTCAAGCAGTTAAAGTTAAGTTAAGTGAAATTATCAGCGTCTTCAGAGAGTTGGTGCTAACGGTCCGTTAAAAATTCAGTTTTAATATCTTCTGCAGCAGATAAAAAGATCATGGACCTATCAGCGGCCGCAAACCATTTTTTGTGAATTTGCTCTCAACTGTATTGAAAATATAACAAATTATACAAAAATAAAATATCAGATGAAATATAAAAGTACAGTCATAATTAGATAAAATATGGAGTACTTGGCCAGGGCGCAACACTTTTAGAAGATGGTATCTAACAAGCAGCTTTGGGTTGAGAGCTTGAGTGATTGAAACTTCATAATTGGAGTAAAAAAAGTAACGTGTCATGGATTGATGTGTTAAAACATCTTTAAGAAAAGGGGCTTGAAAGAAAAAGAGACAGACAATAGGTAAAGTACATGTCTTCATGTGAGAGCTGCTGTGAATGTCTGCATGATGACACATCCTCGCAGTGAGAGAAAGAACTTAAGCCATGTTCTACTAAATGACCATATGTATTGTAGCAATCTCTACATCACCTTCAATCCACACAACACTTGTGCCATCGTGTGGTATTGTGTAGTTTGTGTAGTTGCGCCAGCGTGGGTGTATGTGTGAACATGTGTCTGTAAGAATTCACTCCTTCGGCTATGCGATGTGTGAAAGCCAAGATTAGTTTTTTGAGCCAAACTCCCACATAGTTTTATAAAAAAAAAATTTTTTAAAAAAGGAAACAAGGGATCAAACTTACAAACTTCCTCTTCAGCTTCCCCTTGTTGCTACGGGTTGGCTTGGTCTCCACGACGGCCGCAGAGCCGTAGTCCGAGCCCATGTCCAGGTTGTCATCTGCTGAGACGCTCTTGCGGAGGTAGGCGGCTCGCGCCCGGAAGTGGGAAAAGGGAGACTGAGAGCGAGGCCGGGCCACGGAGCAGCCGCCGTGCTCAGGCTCATCTCCGCCCTCCATGTCATCCTCCAAACGCCACAGCTCACCTGCAGGAGAGGAGATGGAAGAAAAGGACAAATGATGGGATTAGGGAACAGTCAGAAAGGAAACAAAGGAAGAAGAAAGACTGGATGGATAACACATTGTTGATTATTATCGATGATTATTGCAAACTTACTCCACAAATTGTGGAATGTCAACCACTGATTGCTTTTATAACATATTTCCTGAATGGCATTATTCTCAGCCTGCCTCCTTAACAACTTGATTATGATTCCATACGCTCGAGAGAAATGATGGCTCATGTATAATGAAGAGGAAGGAACACATTTGCAGTGACGTTGGCATTTTTCTGGAGGAATGACTGATGCGTGCTGTCAGAACCCACTAATCACAGTTGAGTAAAACCCATACTGCTCTTTCAGTTGCTTATCTGATGCATGCTGGGTAAGCTACAGAAACTCTGTCAATCAAGGAGCGGGACATTGCTGAGTTAAAAACAGTAAAGTAACAGTAAAATATTGAAGCATGCTCACGTTTAATTCTATTTGAAATGTTTGTGTGTGTATATATATATATATATATATATATATATATATATATATATATATATAAATATATATATATATATATATATATATATATATATATATATATATATATATATATATATCATTTAATTTAATATTGCTAACACTATAACCTTAACCGCTGTCTATCTTTAAGACAGTTAACATCTGGTAAACACTGGTTTCATAAATTAAACATTCAGTCTGTTGCTGACATGATTACAATGGGTGTGTAGTATTCTCAAGTACTTAATTTTATTATTAGGAGATAGCTAGCATTAAATATCTGTAAACAACTTTACAGTCAGTGGACACATCAGCTGTAGTAAAGTAACAAGAACGGAAATCAGTTATTTTATCAGCTTTGATTACAAGCTTCTTTTCTTGCTTTAAAGTTTGGAATTTCAAAGATATTTTTTCCTTTTTACATGGCTAGATGTCATTATGTCATTTACATGCCACTGATCTGAATGTAACAGCATGCCTTTTATTCATTCTTGAAGTAAACAAAAAATAATGATCATAAAAACATACATTTGTCAGACTTGCGTCAGACAAATGTATTTTAATCCGTAGTATTGCATTGTAACGACATCTTTATTAAAAGATTTCAACAGCAGGTCTTTTGGTAGTGACTGTCTTTGTGGGTGCTTTGAATGATCTGCAAAGTGAAATATTACGCAATCAGTTCCACTGTCTGAGCAGCAGCCAAAACGCATCTGGCTTCCAAAGCTGAGACAAATACCACTGCAACAAAATGACGAGGGAGCAACTCCCCATGCAAGCTCCTCGGCATGCTTGTCACTTATATGGGATGTTGCCTAAATCCGTGAATGAAGTGCAGCTGGGATATTAAACAACTTGAAACATTTTTTAATTTTTTTAAAGTTTTGTCAGCCTCGTTGGAGAGATTAAGAGAGAGAGAAAGAGATAGAGAAAAAGAGGGGGGAAAGAGGAAGAGAGAGAGCGCTAGACAGAGAGAGGCCGCATCATGGTCGATGACAGTGGTTGCTAGGCAACAAGGGGCCATGTGAGACTCTCTCTCTCTATTTGAGCAGCAGTTGGGCAAAGGGGGAAACAGACACAGAGACAGACAAAGAAAGGTAAAGTAAGGACACAAAATGGAAGCACTTGGGCTAAATAAACCAATCACAGGGGATGTCATTAAGTCCAGGAATTAGACGTAGTAATAGTAAAGATTTAGGAGCCGTGAGGGCTGGGGTCGGCTCATTGCTCCTCTAAGTGGTGTTATTGAGAACACAACATCCTCATATTTTACACAAGAGAGAGGTTGGGACTGTGGGAGGTAAAGAGAGTTGGCAGGAGTCGGAGAGAGAAAAGAAAAGTGCTTATTCATGTTTCCTTCTTTAAACTTGTACCAATGCACACAAAAGAAACTGCCTGATATCAATGGTACTAAATGTGTGTGTTGCAGTCTGAGCTTCTCTGTGCTTTGTTTGCGTAGCCGGGCCGGCCGTGCATATATTCTTGTGTATGTGAGTCTCTCTTGTGCCCCACAAGCTGGCTAATAGCCACCGCCGCTTTGCACTGCGATGTTGCAGAAGCATAGCATCAACCCTCCGGTGCCCCCTCAGGTAAACGCCGTTAGCTCTGTCAGCACTGTTGCCGTTGTTGGCGCTGTTCGCTGCGAGCCGCCAGCTCTGTCGTCACTATGTCAAGAGTCATGTGGTGGCAGAAGATACATTTGCCCTCGGAGTTTTTGGCACTCATGGAAACACACCCCAACACTTGGGATACGGCAATAGAATAACGTCACTTGCTATCACGTTGAGGCTGCTTCATCTGATAATTTACTTCTGGTCAAAATTATTTTCAGGGAAGTATGGTGTCTCTGGGGTTAGCACAAAACTAAAGTTCTGAGAGACTATGGTGTTTTATTACACTGTGAAAACTTTGTGCTTGTCTGAGTTGGTAGCGTCTGCGTTGCTGCCTGTCTCTCCGTGAATCCAGTGGGACTTTGGTTGACTTGAAGTCGAAGACTTCGCCTTATTTTAATAAGTTCCTTTTCTCGAATCGTTGCCGTTTCTTTTCTGTCTTTGTGAAGTTAAACATGTCTTTTCTCTCAAAAGCTACACAGAGAAAAAAAACACATTCTGCTTCAGGAATTGGAGGGCTAAGGGTGTGTGTGCCTCATGTGCAAGCTTCTCTAATACATCACAAATAAGGACTAAAATAACGCAGCCTTTTTCCCCTGACACTTGAAACGTGACAATTCTTATCCATCTGGTGGTGGTGGACTGCTTTGATCAAGTTGAGTTGTGCAACGTCAATCAATGGTCGACGGGCTGTTGTCAAACGTGTGTGTGCGTGTATTTGTGTGTGTGTGTGTGTGTGTGTCTGGGTGGATGTAAATGAGGAGGAAGTGTGAATGGACGTGATGGCTCGCTGACAGCAGTGGAGTCTGTCCATGTCTCGGATGGTGTTAATAGGTCGGAGAGAAGATTATTTTACAAATGACCCACTTTGGAAAAGTGTGAGAGCGGCTCGAAGCAGAATCCGCTGATGTTTAACTATCCACTGAGAAATTATGAATGCATTAAAAAGGGCCGTATGTAGGTCACTTTTTACAGTTTGCAAGCAAGCTCAAGCATAGATTACATATCCTTAAGAAATCTTAAATTCTTTGTGTTATTACAAGTAAGTTGTCCTTGGGTGGAATAAAAAAGCTCCCCACCTATATGTGTTTTCATCCTTGACCGTCATCTATCCATAAAATGACAGCTATCCTGGTCAGCAGGTGACAAGATTCTCCGTCACACTTGGGGAAGGGATTGTGTTTGATTTATAAGCAAGGGAGAGAGAGAGACTATATCTTGTTTGCACACACTTCTTTCGAGACACTTTGTGCTTTCCTTCAGGTTAGTTAAATATTAAAGAAGCAAAGCTTTGGTGGAAGTTTGAAAGTAAATGGATCGGGATATGTTTGACGTATTCAAGACTTTAGTTTGAATTAAGAGGTCAGAGAAACAGTCTCCTCTGAAACTAAGGGCTTCAAACAGTGCTGATGTGAGCAAGACATTTATCTTTTCTGACCATTTACAGGACTGTTGCTCTGAAGACATAAAGTGGTTTTCAATAAATCAATATGAATCTGCTGTGAAAGCCGAATGCCCCCATTTCCTACATCACAAGTCAGGCTGACTAGGAATGTTTTGATTTCCAATACCATAATTGTGCTAAGTGCATTTGGGGGACATTTACCAGAGATTTGTCAGAGACACAATGTAAACAAAGGGGAAAAAACAAACAAACAAAGGACATTAAAAGAATCACACGAATGTCGTCAATTCTACGCAAACCCCCAGAGCAATGAAACAAAAAGGGTCGTTTAGTTGCTCCATGGTATTGTTACCTGCAGGTGGCAGAGTGCAGGCCTTTGGGTGGCTGGCGGCAGCGGGCGGGTTCTTCCTACGAGGAGGACTCCCACCAATGAGATGAGAGTGATGGACCCTGGAGACTGTGGGAGACTGGGGGATGCTGGGGAGAGTACGTGACTTTGCCAGGATGGGTCTCTGCAGCTTCCTTTCCAGCGACCTGGTTGGTGAGCACAAATAGTCAATCAGACGGAGCGTGTTGTTTCCAATGATTATCACAATAACAGCTTATGACTCTGAAAGCACCCCCCCCCCCCCCCACACACACACACACACACCCCATCACTGGAAGCAGACATTTTAATGGCTAGTCTTAACAGAACGAACGATTACAGCAAGATTTAGGAAGACAAACCTGTTTCAATCTTCATACAGCGTCTGTTTGAAGACAGATTGTTAATCTGTCCTGTAAACTATAACTGTGTAATACAATACCAGCACACACACACACACACACACACACACACACACACACACACACACACACACACACACACACACACAGCTTAATGAGCACCAAGAGAGCAGCTACACTGATCAATAGTGAAATTGCTTCCACCTCAGCATAATCAAGGTGGAAGCCATTTGGAAAACACAACAAATAGAAATTGCTTTCTTTCATAGCGGTTGATACCGTGCGATGTCCCGCGGGACTCCAGTCAATAGCCACAATCACAAGACCGGCTTAATTGCAAATTGTGCACAATTTGCAAGCCATATATTAATGATGAGACGTGAGGCGGTTTTGTATGTCAATGCATTGTAGAAGGAGACACATGGGTGTTGTTGCACGTGTATACCTTGTTGTTTCTCTTTTATCGGAGGAAAATACATTCTTCGAACCTTTTTCGCAACTGACTCCTTCGTTCCCTAGATTGTGAGTATTACATTCCACTACAACAGATGTGATTAATATTACATCAAATCCTCCCTAAAATCTTTGTGAACCATTTATAATAGAACAGAGACGAGACCTGAAAAAACAATACCGTGTCACTCACTGCAGCGCCAGCTGGGATCACTCAGATGTGATCAAATTCAATGATATGTGGCCAACATTTCAGATATCAGTCTGGCAGAAGTGGCTGAAAGAAGACATGAATCCAGGTTGTGAGTTCCCCCCGGCATTTTATATATGAACAGACAGAGCTGATATTCAGATATGAAATGTATTTGTCTCGTCATTGTTTTTGATAAAAGCATCAGTGGCCGAGTAGGACACTGTATACAAATGTCATTCAAACTAATATACTGACAGAACTGTGTGTGTAATTATAGCAGTACTTGTATGAGGATGCATGTGTGTCTGTACGATGTGTGAACTTCCCAATCTCTCTCTGTCTTCTTCATGTCTTTGTTGCAAAAAGTGTGAGACGAGAACATTGATATCTCTCTCGTATCTGTCCATTAATTACAAAGCTAGAGCTAGGAGACGATTAGTTTAGCTTAGCAGAAAGAGTGGAACCATTCCTTTTAAAGATATGACATAAAATCTAACACAAACTGTGCTTGCGTTGCATGTAAATGTGTGACCATGTCGAGTTTGGTAACTGTGGCAATACAAATTCCTGTATCATCACCCAATGAGCATAATCAAATATCATCAGCATGAGCTGATGTGAGAGACAATTAAATTAGCGTTTGATTTATGCATGGGATCACATCTAATCCATTAAATGCTCGACT
The DNA here is from genome assembly GCF_023055335.1 of Clinocottus analis. Lineage (NCBI taxonomy): Eukaryota > Metazoa > Chordata > Actinopteri > Perciformes > Cottidae > Clinocottus > Clinocottus analis. Next base: position 8,638,426 of record NW_027175920.1, on the reverse strand, counting down.
TCACAATGGCAGATTATAGATCATTATTAATTAATTAATGAGAGAATCAAATGATGCAGCCTCATTCAGTTGCTTATGCATTATTCCAAACGCCTTCCTAGTGCCAGCGTGTTTTACAAGCTACATTTTAACATCATGTTACAGACAAGGGCTCTTCAGTAAAACTCTAAATGTGCCTATATTCATGTAAAGTACTTCAGTTCTCTTTTAACTCTTTTAGATGTCTGGCTCAGGATGTATTTTCAGGCTTGGGGCTGTTTATCACTTGGGAGCGATCAGGTAAACCGACAGGCAGCTCTAAGTCAGCACATCCGGAGGCGAGAGGAGTAAAGTACTGACATCTGCCCGCTGTAAGCTAGTAAACTACTCCCCTGATAGAGAAGGTGGGTGTAGCAGTTGTGAATATTTGACCTGGGATCAGAGAATCCCTGGATGAGATTCAAAGCAAAGACATGAATGGTCTGATGATGAATAATGCTTTCATATTGCTGAATATCAGAGGAAGAGCCCATAGTGACTGTATACATGCAGGAATGTCACACACACACACACACACACACACACACACACACACAAACACACACACACACACACACACACACACAAACTCACCCACACTTGGATGGTAATAGAAACAGGCAGGTCTCTCACTCCTCAGAAATCCATACTGACTTGCAAGCATTTGCCTGAAGCACACACACACACACACACACACACACACACACACACAGACAGACACACAGACAAACGCACACACACACGTACACAGACGCATGCGTACTCAAACTCCTCACGTTTGGCATGAGATGAAATAACTCAAGGTGTAAACACATGCACACACGTGCAACCGCACACACACACACAAACACGGATGTTGGCTCCCTGCAGCGCATCATGATGAGAAGACACCGGGCTGAACAGCTGGCCCAGGCCAATCGGACAATTTGGGCCTACAAACCTGTTGCTAAGCGACTCTGTCCACAAAAAAAGGGGGAAACGAGTGGAGAGGATTTTTTTTTCCCTTCCGAGCAGCCATCTGCATTTTTGTACACGACAATGTCTTGCCCCGAGTTGTAAGCATCAAGCGTACCACATGTTTTCTGTTGCCAAATGTATTATCTCTGGTGCTGCAGTCAAGGGATAAAACTCACTTTCTTTGTGAGATTCTGTGTGCATCCGCTTCGGAATATAATAAAGAAATAAGAATTACACAATGAGGTACTTATGAGAGGAAGAGAAAGCAAAGGAAGCATAGGATGACTGAGTGAATGTGACGTGTGTGAATACGCTTGCCCACACTCTACAAATGCTCCTCATCTGGCTGTTTGGATTTTTTTCCTCCATCTCTTTCTGGACTTGATGAACAATGAAGATGTTTCTTGCTGCAGGGCCAAAATACTGCAACAGATGTACTCCAATTTGTATTAGTGACCTATTTCCATGCTAAAAGTAGCACATGCAACGCCTTGACTCTTCTCAGCTCGGTGATGTAAAAACTAAAATAGTATTTTCTGTAGCACTTCATCATAACTACTGACTATTTAGCATTAGTAAAGTATGAGTAAAAACTTCATTCATCATTTATAAAGCAGTGTTCCAACATGAACACTCATTAGTAACGCATTAGTATGCAATCCATAAACACTGTGATAAATGTTTTATTCTTGATTAATAAACTTGACTGTTATGCCTTTCATGATTGGGTTCATACTATATGAATGATGGTTTCCCCATTTGTCTCATGAAATGCAATATAGGCAAGCGTATTAATCAAGAATAAAACATGTATAACTGTGTTTATACATTGCATACTAATGAGTTACTATTGAGTGTTTATGTTGGAATGCTTTATTAATTTTGAATTACATGTTTACTCATGCTTTACTAATGCTAAATAGCTATTGCTAAACGGTTGAGCAGAATATCGGTGAGTTTATACTCCCCACCTTGACCCCCAGGCTGCTGTCTTATTGACTGAATGTGTCTCCTGATGACTGTAGCTGCTGTAGTGAGAACTATCCATGGTGCTGAATCAACTTGTGACACAAACACATACTCACATACCCAAAATGTGTGTTCCCAACCCAAGGAGGTTTCATGAAACAATCTCCAGTACGAGAGGCAGAAGATTTCAGTTCTATGATTAACCCATTAGAAGGTTTAACGCAGTGAGGGATATTGATATTAATGTAATGCAAGGTCCTTCTGATGCCAGTTAAACATCACATAGTTATTCATTTATAAGAAAAGCTTACCTATTTAGTCATGAGCCATTCATTAAAAGTCTTATTCAGTATTAATGTGTTCCCACTGTGTTTAAATGGGGGTGGAGGGGGGGGGGGGGGGGTTGAGGATGAGATTGAGATTTTTTTTAATTTTCTCCTTATTTTCCTTTTGACTCTACTTTTTCCAACACTTGACCCTTTTTGAGACGTTACCTTCTTCACAAAAGAGATTCACAGACGTTGTACTCTCCGGATAAAGCCGACCCGTGATAGCATCATTTATAAATCTCAGTGCTGAGTAGGGCAGACGTTGATAACTCTCAGGAGCATTGGAGAAACAGCACAGACCCCATGAGGCAAAAGGGTATGAACGGATCAATCTCTGTCTTTATTGTTCAGTGGTCCAGTCGACATCGGTTAAGGAGTCACTTGACTGAAGAGATTGAATGAAGCAGCGTTAAGCAGCTTGAGTGACAGGCCGGAGCAAAGACCAGGCATTGTGGACTTGCCGACTTAACCCTCTACATTATAGAGTGAAGGACAATAACTTTTTCACTATACTACATCACAGCCTAAATCATCCTCATTGCTCATCATTCATCATGGCTGTATCCCAGAGAGGACAGAGTTAGAGCCTTCTGCAAAACACAGTGCTGACACTACAGTATTTTTTTTGGAGGTATATTTGCATGTAATCTATCAAATGTAGGGGGCTGGATAAATGGAGAAAACACAGCAAAACTGACAAACCTAAAAGGATGTGAGAATGTGAGCACATATGAGGTGTTGACAGCAAAGCATGCCACTAGAATAGAAATAATGTAAATGTCAAGTTTACGTACCCTCTCACATTTTGATGGCATCAGCAAGGTGAAATTGTGTGGTTGTCAAACGTGAAGATTAATATGGGCCAAAGTTCTAATTAAAAAGTTACAAAATATGTCAACGAGATCTGGCGTGAGTGGAAATGTGACGGCGTTAAGGCCAATGGGGGCAGACGTTCGGAACAGTGTGAGCTCTTGGCTAAATTTAGATGCAAGACCATTAATTAGTCTCAGTAGAAGGGTGGCAGGTGACATGGATACTTGCTTGACAATACTGAAGCGTTGGAATTTATAACGTTGTGCAATTCTTCCTCCTTCTATTTAGTCCAAAAACAGACACTGCGCTGTCCTGGTCCAACATCTACAAACAGACTTGTCTTAACTTTCATACCAACAAACCCCTTCTCGAGACAAAGAGGGGATAGAGAGAAAGAGACTGATAAAATAAAAAGAGACTGAAGACAGAGCAAAAAGATGGGATGAGATGGACGGGCGTAGGCAGGGGGTGGCTTGTGAGACAGAGAGTGGGAGAGACAGAGACAAAGAGACTGTGGGGATGAGAGAGATGCTGGGTTTGTGATGGCTGGGAATCTGAGAGCTTTTTTTGTATCACACGTCCACCCACGCTAACACTTGTGCTGTGAGTGAATGATATGAGATTTGAGGGGCATTATTTCAAGGCGAGAGTAGTGGCAGTTTTTTCACATTAGCATTTTGATTTGCACTTTCATCCTGGTTATGTAATTTGATGTCAGCTCAGAAGCAATGTAACAGGATTGTTGTTTCAGCTTAACCAGGACACTGCAAAAAAAAGAAAAAAGAGAAACACGGGACTCTTCCTAACAGCTTTCCAAAATTTAGAATGCTGATTCTGTGAACGCTGTGATTCGAAGCAAAAACTTCCCGAATTCAACAAAGCCCTACAGACACTCGCCTCAAAAGTACTTTCAGATGTGATTCTAAATGTAACATTGCAGCTTCAAACCCCCCCCAGATTGTCTTGGATGAAAACACATTCCCCCCCTCTTCAACACCTGCTGTCATTGTACTGAAACCCTTGTGTTCTACGCTGGAAGCTCTCAGCGTGGAACAGCATGGTTTAAGTCTCTCCTCGCCATGGACCATATCGACTTTATCCTGTTTCTATCTATAGAGAAGCCTCAGTATTTAATGGTGCGTCAGTGGGAAGAATCCATAGTATCCTGCCGCACCATGCCTGACAGCACACATCCCCTGCACCTCCACACTTATGTAACCAAATGGTGGCTCACACATGCATACACTCAAGCTTACATGCACGCACACACACACACACACACACACACACACACACACACACACACACACACACACACACACACACACACACACACACTTGTAGACAAACACCTGTATGCGTGCAGTCCCACATGAATGCACAGAAACATTGACTTAATATATAGATATATTGATTTAAAAACCTCCTTAACTTCCTCTCATATTGGAATATCCATGTATATTATATTCACATTAAATATATATATATTGTAATTAAATCGTTCGATTGTATGGCATGCACAATGGAGAATGACTCCTCTCAAGACACGGCATGTAAACAAGCACATTTTGCTGCACAAAGAGCAAAACATAGGGGCGTGACCATGTGTGTTTACAGTCACAGAAATATGCCCCTGTGTGGCCTGACATACCTGCACAAAGACATAGACGCGCACACATACACACGCACACACACACACACACACACACACACACACACTCTCACACACACACACATACACACAGGTTACCTGGCCTCTGCCACAGTGCAGCAGTAGCTGCCACTGCGCTGCGAGCTCCTGCCGACCCGCAGCTCCTCTTGAGACTTGCGGCGATTAAAGTAGTCTGTGAGTTTCCCAAAACTCGCCATCTTTCCTCTACCTGCTCACCTCTACCTCCCTCTCTCCTTTTGTTTTCTTTCCTTTTGATCCGAGAAAAAAGAAGACAAAAAAAGAAAAAAGGGGGGTCTTGTTCTGTTCTGCAAAGCTCCTCGCCTGACTCGTCTGCTTTCTTCTGCTTCTACCTGGATTCTCCGTCAGCCGCAGGTCCGAGTCTCCTTGCGCTCTATCATCCTCTCGTGCACGGCACTTAATGTGCAGAAGAACGAGTCAAAACCCTACTCTGCCTCTCTCTGCCTCTCTCTCTTTCTGCCTCTCTCCTCTTTTGATCGTTCGCTACGGTGCGCAGAGCGCATGCATTGACTCTCTCTCGAAATAGTAACGTTTGTAACTGCCTACCAATCGACACGGCAGGAGCCGTGCCCCCTTACTGGAGAGCAAACAAGGAGGAGGAGAGAGACAGAGACAGGGAGAGAGAGAGAGAGAGAGAGAGAGAGAGAGAGAGAGAGAGAGAGAGAGAGAGAAGGGGGGGTGGCTCGGCGTCTGTGGTCTTCTTGTGTGCTGGAGAAAGCAGAGCTTGTTGGAGAATATGAGCTGCTATGATGCCTATATCAAAGCCCACCCCCTTCTTTCCCTCTGTATCTATCCTGTTTTTTAGAGTATGCATTGTCTATGTCCCCCTCTCTCTCTTTCTCTCTCTCTCTCTCTCTCTCTCTCTCTCTCTCTCTCTCTCTCTCTCTCTCTCTCTCTCTCTCTCTCTCTCTCCATCCCTCCGTCTCCCATGCATGAATTCTTTCACTCCACCATTTGATTCTTGGTGAGCACACACACAGATCTTTGATCAAAGCTGGAGAGCAGGTGGTGGTGGTTGAGCTTTGTGTTTGTGTCACACTGTCTCGCCCTCACACTCAACCTCAAGTGCATCTTCTCTGTGGTCCTAACTTCCTCTGCTGGTGTATGTGTTTACTTGTGTCTACGTGGAGATCTCTTGAACTCTATTTCATCAATAATGAAAAACAAGCAGAGAGCCTTTTGTAGGAATGAGCGGCCGGCGGCCTTGTGCATTTATCTGCTGTTCACTCAGAATATAAAAAAAAGATGATGGCAGGCAGCAAGAGAACGAGAGAAGGTCAGAAGGGAAATATAGGAGGAAAAGGATATTAAGAAGAGGGGGGAGGACTCTTTGTGAAGAGCTCGTTAGTGAGAGAGAGAGAGAGAGAGAGAGAGAGAGAGAGAGAGTGTGTGTGTGTGTGTGTGTGTGTGTGTGTGTGTGTCTCCCACACATCCAGACATTGTACATAAAGGCATTCCTCTGTCTATTCGCTACCTCTTTTTCTTTTCTTTTTCTTTTTTTAAAGGTGTCTTCTTCTTCCTTCTCTTTCTGCTTTCACTGACCAAATCTCTCATTGGCATCCTCCATTTACCTCTCCATCGCCCCTAGCTGTCTGCTCCTCCTTCCTTTCATCCGTCTCCCGCCGCATGCCTCCTTTTTTCTAAACCTCTCATCCTCCCTCTCTCCCCTGCACTCACTCTCCTTCCCCTTTTTCCCCTATTCAAACAGCCAGAGGGTATAGCTTCTTAAATGATCTGACGTGATCATGCTGACTCACATAAAAGCACAAAGTATACTATGTGTGTGTGTGTGTGTGTATATATATATATATATATATATATATATATATATATATATATATATATATATATATATATATATATATATATACATATATATATATATATATATATACATACAGTGAATGCGCTTACACCTGCAACAGGCTCTCTGAAGCGGACAGGACCCACACAGAAACAACATAACCTCCGACTGCAGTTCATACTTTGGTTTACCATGTTCATATTCACTGATAATAAAATACAGCTCTGATGAGAATATCCAGGTTCAGCTGCACCATGCAGGATATTCATTTGAGAACTAATTTGCTGGAATGATCATGTACAATTACTGGTCAGCTCATATCCACTTTATCAACCTCACAAGGAATAGCCCAGTTTACTCGGATCATCAACTCACACAGAATATATGCATCGCATTATTAGTATGAGTGGGGTGGAAGCTATAATAAAATGTTTTCCCCATTCGAATGACGCATTTGTGGCACATTTGTGAGCATCGCCACTAGGGCTACAACTGACTGACTGTAACAATATTTTCATTAGCAGATAACGTTCAGAAATAAGTAAAAAAAACGGTTAAAAAAAACAATAAGAAAAAAAACATTAAGATGACTGATGTGTGTTTTATGGGCATCTGTGTGTGTTTGCTGTGATTCTAGGTTAGTTTATGTTCTGTGAAAAGTGTGGGCTCAGCTTATCGATACCGATCGCCTCCCCTGTCTCCATCCCTCTCGATCTATGAATGTTGAATAGATATATGAATATTATTGAGAAAAGCTTTTAAACTGCTAACCTTGTGTAAAAAGTAGTTCACACCTTTTTTTGAGGAAGAATAAAACAGAAAAGAGGAAGAGCTGGGAGACAGAAAGGGCTGGAGTTCAGAGGACTGAGGGAGACACAGTAAAAACGTATGCGGCAGCAAAGCCTCTGAGAGAAATGTACACCACAGCGAGAAAGAGCTGAGCTCACGATTGACAGCTCAGGCTTCTTTTTGGGCTCTAGACCACACTTAGGTCTAAAATGGTTTTGACGGATGAATAAATCATGTACTGCTATTTTTTAAGGGCTATTTTCATTCAAACATAAAAATAATAAAAAATAAAACACTTTGGCAACATCCACTTGGGAACCTAATACTTGAGGGGCTTGAGAAAGCCGTCTCCACTGAGCCGAAAACGGATAGTCTTCTGTGGACAGTCATCGTTGTTCCTTAATGCTGAATAATTCAATGAGATTTTACATATTAATACATAATTGTCCATGACATATTTAATGTATCAGCAGTTGAAACACAGTGTGAGGTTAATTAAGTCATTGACAAACGGTGAACACATGAAGTTACTGTTTAACTGTTTTCTCCTCATGTGTGCAACAGTCTGTGTCTTTTCTGACCCCTGTGCTGCCTCCTTCTTTACATATGCCGCTAGCAGTTTGTTTTCTCCCCGACAGAGTTTCACAGAGCTGGAGCAGCTGGTGCAGCCCCCAGAACGTGAGGCCTCAACAGCAGTCAACTCGCCCCGCTGTCTGGAGCTGAGCTGTGTCCTTCCGGTGGTGGCAGAGTGTTCAGCGCTCGCACAACACCGGACATTATCTGAATATATATATATATAGACCTTTTTCCACAGAAGACATTTTGACATTTCCTCATAGTAGCTCACTGGAATATTTAATCAGGAGATGGAGATATCGTTAATGTTACCGGTTTCACCCGTGCCTTTCCCGTGTGTCAAAATATCTGCAGCGAAAAAGGTCAGAGAAGCCCGAGAAACAGTGTCGCCATTAAAGCACGAGTTTATTCATACATTTTAAAATGTTCAGTACATTTGAAATAATCACATCTATGAGATCTTAATCACAAGTGTCTGTTTGTGTTATAAAACAATATCAATTCATATGCATTCTTGTTAACCATTAAATATCTATACCGGTGTTATCTTAAAAAGCCCTGTGCCTGTCGGAGGACTGGGAGATATGCATTCTTCAAAATAATATTCCTTTACAATATTGATCAGACTTTCTAAAAAATGTAGTCATTAAGTTAGCATGTGCTCGTTAACATCAATTTTGACGACGTAATTGTTCATTACAATATCTCAATGTATGATTTCCTTGCGATACGATTCCACTGAGAGATTGAATTATCAAATTGACCCCATCGCCCGGCCTAAATCTGAGCATGCGCGTAATCACAAAGATGAAATCTATTTGGACTTGTGACACCCTGAAGGGTGACGATATATAATTCACTGCAGACACCTCGACACATCGCTCCACTCGACAGCTCATTGGTCAAGCGAAAGAAAGTGAGCGTCAGTTTAAGAAAGCTTCTTCCTGTAATTACTGGGGCGGCAGCACTCCGCAGCCTTCCCAGTCCCTACTGGAATTAGTCAGACAGGACCAATCACAAGACGACACACACAGAGAATCTGAGCTACCCCTCAGTAAAACCAACGTCATCATTTTGGAGCACCTTAATAGAGTGATCGTCACTTTCTCTACAGAACAACACGCACACACACACACACCGAGGAGCAGCGCTGCCCCCATATGTATGAGTCATCCGTAAAGGGTCCCAGGATTAACTCCCTCTTTCTCTGAGCAGTGTGGTCTTGACGTCCGTCTGTGACAAAGATATCACCTCTTTTAACTTTCCTTTCTGCTTTATATCTCAGCGTTAGTCATGTGTTCCTTTAGCTATAAGTTTCTTTTCTTTGCAGTCGATCTCTTTCTTATCCTCACACGTTGCACCTGTCAGGTCAATAGCTCTGAAACTTTGTCTGTCATGTCCTCTTCTGAAAGAATATACAGCTGCAAATTAGTAAAGTTTGGGATTAACGCAGTATTATATGATTTACAATAGCACAGTTCCCGTTCTCTTATCCTGCGCTTCGCCGATGAATCATCCTTCCTACACATATTCCCTCACATACAAGGCACATGGCATTTCGGCATCTTTCAATATAAGTTCATAGTGAATTTTTGAGAATTATCGACGTGAGCCCATGCGTCTCTGTGATCGGAGAGGAAGAAACCACAGCGGAGGTCCACATAATTCATATCCGCTATTGATTCCACGTACGCTTTGGAAGAGATGAGTCGCTCTTTGAAGCTCATGGCACATTAGCCTGACAACATCTGTACTGTACAGAGACAACGTTCAAAATCATGTTTGGCCCTGAGCACCGAGTCAGAGTGAGTTTATTTCTGTCCAAATGATAAACAAAGACTGTAAAAGTAATGTACGTAGTCATTCACGTTGCAGACAAAGTTACTTTTTAAAATTTGAATATTGCATGTTGAAAAACAATTATCTTCTTCAGGACGAAGTGTCTTCTCTGAAAAAAGCCAAAATTCAATTTAAATTAAAACCACTTTGAATTATAAAAAAAGAAGACATGAGGAACTTGAAGTAATGCCTCATGCAATGTCTTCTCTTCAGTTTAAAGTGGACTAAACAAGTCACACATTGACGTAATTATCACACATTGGTTTTAGTTTCACTACTCCACGAACATATCATATCACTTTGCAAGGGATTGCTCCCTTTTCTCCTCAGCACCCTTATGAAATGTGAAATGTTCTACATCGATTTGGGTATAAAAGACAATGTCCTTTCTAGTTTATGGTGAAAGATGTGGTTCAAATGATCTGTTACATAATATCCCCCATCTTTCTCTGGCTCACAAGAAAGCTTTTTGGTTAAAAGTGTGGGCACAGATAAATAAAAAAAAAAAAAGCACACAGATTTCCAGGAAGCAAAAGCTCTGAATAACGTTAGGCATGACTCTCATCCTGCATGAGATGCCCTCAGGAGATAAAGACAGCTTTCTTTTAAATGTGAGCGGTTCAAAAGAAGAAGCTGAGGCTGACGACTAAGGCTGTTTGACTCTTGAGCCGTAAACTGTTGGCCCTTTAAGGTACATATTTTTAGCTTTATATCTTCTCTTTTTTTTCACCAAAAGCAAGTTCCTCCAAAACGTTTGCTGTAAAGGCAACAAAGTTAACTCCAGTCAACATTTGTTTGTATTTTGAATTGAGCACTGCGCTTTAAAAAGGACTAAATGAGCACTGTTCTATAAATACATTTCACACACACACACCCACACACACCCACACACACACACACACACACACACACAAACACACACACACACACACACACACACAAACACACATGCACACACACGCACACACACACACACACACACACACACACAGTCACACCACAGTGGAATTGTTGATTAATTTCTCTAAATTAATCATCCTCAGAGAGAAAAATAGAAATGCTTTGCCTGGAGGACTTGAAACCAAATGCCTCTTTTCTCTGTTTCTCTCTCTCTCTGTCTCTCCGTCCAGAACCCACTCTTTTCCTACCTGTCTATCCATCTCTTCCTCCCGCACACTATAATATGACCCTGCCCCTCCCGGTCTGCATAATGCCAGTCAGATATACTGCAATGTAGAGAGTGTCTCGTCCTGAGGGCTGGCCTGAATAAAAGATGAAGCAATGTAAGTCTTGGCTGCTAGCTTTGAACTTCTCTTTAACTCCCTTAACCTTCAAAAGAAACCTTGGACAAGCCCCACTTGGAAAAAATTGGAGTCAAATGTTTTGTTAATTAGAGGTCTGAACATAAGCAAATACAGTATATATGCATTATATGCAGTATATATTTACACATGTAGATGATAAACTTGACGTGTTGGGGAGTGTAAATACTTTCATGCATCCTATATTCTTTCCAATCCTTCCCCCCTATGGTTTCTTTTCTCAGGAGTGATTTTACAGCTAAATCTCCAGTGATTACAGAGCTAATCAATTTTTATAAGTGGGGAGGAGGATTGTGGGGGTGAGGTGTCAAGGTGTAGCTTACACATGCACACACAAGCTTTATAGTAGCAAATGGTTGTAATCAGAAGAACATAGTGTTGTCATTTTATACTGGCCTCAAGTCCCCCTTAACGTTCACATCCAGTGTGTCTCGCTTCTTCGAGCAACACATGTTGACAATTCTATTTTGCTTTTAGGAGATGCACTGTGAATAAGGACCTTATTTTAAAAGAACATATTTGTTCATGAGCAGAAATGTAGCACCACAGTGCTCTGTGTATTTAAATATGAAAGTGCAATGCCACATTTTTGCATAATCATGCAGCCCTAATCAGGGCTACAACGGCTGTGTAAGTTCAACATGTTAATCGACCTCTGCAAAGGTCATACTCACAGTAAAATTGATACTATACAAAGCCTGTATGGGTTTTTAATTGTGTGGCAGCCCCAGGATTTCATTCATTTGAATGAAGTAACCTTGCAATGATGATGAAAATCATGTCAATCACCAAGCATGTAGTAAAGTGTACTGTATGCAACTCTAAGCAGGGCTATTACTCTGTCAATATCTGCACAAAGGAAAACAGAATCAGGTTGAAATGTCACAACCGTATCATTGTAATATGACCCAACATATATATATATATATATATATATATATATATATATATATATATATATATATATATATATATATATATATATATAGTGTTCACAACTACGTAGTAATTCCATTCATTTCTTGGAGAAACAGACCTAAAATACACTGTGTCTTGCTTATTTCTCTCCCTTTACACTCAAACAGCCATGCTGTGTTTGTTTTTCTCACCCTCTCACCCAGTTGTGATGGGAGCCGACTGCTTCTGACGTCTGATGTCCAGCATCCTCCATGACTCATTATGCGGCAGTTCAGTTGGATTTGAATGACGATGTGTCACTCGTCATTGTCATCGTTTTCTGTTGAGTGATTAAGCTGCTGCCGCCGTATGTATTTGTGTGTGTGTGTGTGTGTGTGTGTGTGTGTGTGTGTGTGTGTGTGTGTGTGTGTGTGTGTGTGTGTGTGTGTGTGTGTGTGTGTGTGTGTGCGTGCGTCTACATGTGTGTGCATGCGTGTGGGTAGCGGCGATGTGTACCAACGTGAGACGAGTGCTCCTCCACGGGTTGACGTGACACCTGAGCGCAATCACGATCTCTTTTGGATGAGAGTCTCTCAGAACAACACTCTGATTCATCCGAAGCCAGATGCACACACTAAAATACACGACAATAAGAAAGAGATGACAGGAAAACATAATGACAATAAAAAGATCAAGGATTTGTCAGTCCGTATAGGCACAGAAGGTTTTGACACTGTGCTGAGATCATGTTTATCTGCAGACACCGACATGAGACCTTCCAGTTATGCCTTGGAGAATCAGACACTCGCACACTGACGACCAACAAGGCCACAAAAACACAGTCGTTCCCTGCGATGCAGCAATAATCTGTCCTCTCAGCTCCAATGCGGGCGCCAGCCTTCCACTCAGCATGAATGCATAGTGATGAGTTTAAGATTAATAGGCACCTCAAGGACTGAACTCTAAAGATTAACCACACAGGCCAGCTGGAGCAAAAACAACTGTTCTGACGTCGATGTCGTGAGGCCAAACACATCCTCAAGCTGTGGCTCGACAAGGAAGCTTTATAGTGGTCTCTCAGACAGCTACTTTGTGGATGACGTGTTCGTTTCACACCCATTGTTATAAAGCTAAATGTACCGTGTGTTATTGTTACTAAAACGGTAGTTTAGGGTAAATATATTGCCGCGTGTAAGTCACGAAGGAGGCATTGATAGCGGCAGCACCCCATGAATCAATTTTAAAGAAAACAATCCCAATAAACTGCTGCCGTGTAATGGCCAGCAGCATTAGCATCAACTTGTCTGTGCGCCCCCATGCATTCTCTCCATCTGACAGCTTAGCCCCAAATGGCCAATTAAGGCCCTTCTGGTTACCTGCTAGCTACGACAGAAAGTATTTATTGAGTTCATCAGACTGAAGATGAAGAAATAAACATCTCAACGCTCCTCCTTAAGTCGTACACTTGCTGTCCGTCGACTTGCGCAACATGAGTAAAAGCAACACACGCACAAGCATGCTAGAGCCAAATGGTATGTGTGATGAACATCAAGCTAAAGTGAGCCTTTTTCTGTACGTTCTTCATGTTACTTCATGTCCTTTTCATTGGTATCAAAACACTTTGTGATCTTGGTAAATCACACCTTAGGTTTTGATAAGTCGGATTTCCAGGTGACAGCTTTTTAACATCAGCCCTCTGCCAATGTTTAAAAAAAATACTGTGTACAGTCCACTATTAGACTCTGGCCATTACCTCTTCAAATAGCTGGGAACTCAAATTTTCCTCCACCGATTCCTTCACAGGCTGTGTGAATAAATCTAAAGCCGGAGCCCCTCATCAGATTTCTGCCAGCTTAACCTCAGTGCAAGTAATTCAATCCCTAGAAAAAAGAGGACTGGTACATTTGTTCTGGTCAGCTGTTCTAGACAAGTGATTGTGATGTGAGCAGAGACAAAGAGGGACATTAATGAGCTATTAAAGCTTCCAAACACTGCAGCACGACAGCCATCTTCGTTATTTGTTGCCCAAGGTGGCCCTATTCAAACTTTGGAATTAAGTTCTAAGGACGGACAGTTTAAAAGATACATGGAGTTATAAAGCTGACTGCTACTACATCTATTGAGAAACGACCCCAGCCATGATCACACAACAGCTCCATCGCTCACATGAAATCCAGCACTACTGCTCTGACAGCAAGATGATGGTGATGACACTTTTATTGTCTCCAAGGGAACATGAATCATCCACTATGAGCTATCCGTTTGCACACATTTCAGAACACACAACAGCTTAAAACCATGAAACTTAAGAAAATGTTCAACTCCTCCATAGCTCATTCAAATTTCCAACATGGATTTCCAACATGGGAAAAAATAGTTTCATCCAATTTTGTAGTCGGTGTGGATCCTTTTCAAATTTGTTTTGCCATTAATAACTCCAGTAATCTGGAATCCAAGCGCCATATTAAACTGAGATTCAATCTCTATCTCTGAAGCATAGAAATAACGTATAACATGCTATTAGCTTTTAGTGTAACATGACTATTTGGATGTGGATTTCCTTCCCTAAAGGCAAGTGTTATATATGTGATACAAGTGAAATTGTGACGCCGACATGGATGAGGTGCCCACTTCTACAAAGCTGTCACCACACACCTGGGACACAACCAGTCAACACATGACTGGTTGTGTCACGGGACAATAAACAGGACAATCAAATATTGAGCCCAACTGCCTTCAGAAACATCTGGCTGATTTCATATATAGTTGTTCCATTTTTAATGTGTTTGCCTATTTCGATAAATATCCACATCAGCAAATAAGCGTCTTAGGAGTGCAATACTGCACGGACACAGAGGAAACGTGAACACCTGACAAGAGACATTCAAATGAAGTGGTAATATCGCCCACTCTAAGCTACATTTAGGTTTGTTTTGCTACAACTCAAGTTGAATAATGCACTGGTCGTTTCAAACAAGTGACCAGCAGCCATCAAATTCACATGAAGATAATAATATAACATCATTCACTCTGTGAACACAACCTTTTCATGCTAGAAACTAATGGCGGTGTCTCCCTCTAGTGGCTGAATGCCTACCACTGAACCCAATTTACCACAAATATCAGAACCACCGTCCTCATCATTATGCTTGGCATTATCTTATCGAGGCTGAGTCAACAGCACGGTAATTGGAATGCACCAAGTGTCAAACAATTACTGGTTCTGCTTTTCCGTTTTCATCTGAAAAAGACAAACTCTATTACAATCATAAATTGTGTGTGTGTGTGTGTGTGTGTGTGTGTGTGTGTGTGTGTGTGTGTGTGTGTGTGTGTGTTTGTGTGTGTACTTGGACACCAAAAGAGAACGGGAGGACAGACAAATTACATCACAAACCACTTCCCTAACATTAAACACACACCAAGATGAGACTCCAACATAATGTGTCTAACAAAAGATAAGGTGTGTGGTGTGTGCACACATGCACCATGTGTATCGCTATGTGTGGGTGCACTTGCTTCGGGGTGCTTTTAAAGCCCCTTTCGCTGTTGCGATGACTCACCAATGAGTCACAGGCCGGAGTGGAGTCAGGAGCCGCGCTCCGTTGTCAGCGGCAGGTTGGTAACCTCCTCGTTAAGAGAAAGCTAGGCACGTTGGCATAGGAGCCAGGGACCCCAGGGTTATGAGGAAGGTGATTCAACAATCACTGATGCGTCACAGTCAATATGAGGCACGAGGGGGGCCACGACTGATATACTGTAAATGAATGGTTTCGCTTGACAGGTCGGGGGTGTAGTAAGTGGGAGAGAAAGCACGTAGGCACGCATCCATTCCTAGGCACAGACATGGGTATGAATTATACATGTTGCATCCACTCGCGCCGATGAGAGAAAGGTATAATGAAATGACACGGAGTGTGTGACTCACACACACATACTTGAATGAACAGTCACCGACACCCAGCACACACTGTGCTGTAGATGTGCACACACCCCAGAGACACAATGCCAATCCTGTTTCTGCTATCTGCAGAATGTGCTGCTGAGAAGAAGGGAAGAGGACATGCAATAGAGCCAAGAAGACACAGCTCCCCGTGGCTCTCATCACATCTCATCTACCCAGCCACAGCAGCGCTGACAAGGAGTGGAAGGGATGGGTTTGCAATCGAGGCTACTATTTGGAGAAAGAAGAAAAGCAGAATTTGAAGGGGAATAAAAACACATGATGATAGCTGAGTAGGCGAGAGGCAAATAGCTCGATAGTTAGCGAGTAAGCTGAATAAATAGATAGATGGATAGAAAATTGATAGCTAGATAGCTAAATAGATAGCTTGATCACTAGCTATTTAGCTAGACAGACTTGTAAACAGATAGATGGATAGATGGATAGATAGATAGATAGATAGATAGATAGAAAGATCAAGTACAGCAGTGTTGTTTGTAAAGGTCTCCTGACAAAGGAGGACCAAAGGTATGTAGGGTTAGATAAATCAGCTCCCCACCCCCCAACAGTGTGAGGTTGCTTGCGCACAGACAGTTAAGTTATCCCTCCTCAGTGGCATCATTCCCTCTTTTAATATGTCTGTTGACTCACTGCTTGAACAGGCGACATGGAGTAAAAATCTTTGCGTTTGTGTTCCGCATACTTAATGTATAATTGTGTGCCTCCAAGGATTTGTGTGTGCAAATTCATGATTATATGCGTGTTTTCTTTGAATTCCCTGTCCTCTCCGCTGCACTGTGACTGTAAAATTTGGTGTTCAATCCGGATTTTCTAATCACTCCATTCATCAAATCTGCAACTGCCACGCCACCTCTTGCATACTGGATAAGTTCTGTTTTTGCTCCAAAAAAAAGAAGGAAATAACTTGAAAGATGCCCAGCCATGTTGGGCTGTAAACCTTCTAGCTCCTGATCAACCTGCCCTACAAAAATCGTGAGAAACACACAGCATTTGTGTAGATGTCACCAGCTGCCAAAGGAGATGCATAGAGAACAGTGCGATTAGGCTTGTTTTCAATTTCTGTCAAGATGTTGTATTTTAAACAGACAGACAGCTCTTTATGCTTCCTTTTCAAATGTCCTCAAAACACTTAATTACAAACCTTCGAGACAGTACTGTCTTCTTCAAAATGGATTTAAAAAACAAATGGTGTTGGATTGATTATATATAGTGCATTTGGTTGTGAGCATTGCATTGGGACTGGAGAAACACTGTATATATGAAGCAATCTGCCATTTATATGGCTGAAATGCTTCTCCGGTCCTAGTGCGGACTGTGCTTGCAACACAAGTGTGGGCAAAAACAGTTCCAGGAAGCCCCAAAATAGAGACAGGAAGTTCATTCAGCAAACACAATAAAACATGTGAACAAACTGTGTGAAAGCGACTCTTAAATTACACAAATAGGTATTTCTCTTACTCTATGAGTTGCTCCATTCCAGCACCCTGGGGCTCCAGCAGCTCCCCAGGTTTGGTTTGGTAATCCTCTTACAGTGTGACTCCTGGCTTTCACCTGCGAACACACACACACACACACACACACACACACGTGTTAGCCTGGCAGCAGATGCAACTAGATGTGAAAGAGAGAGAAATGATAATTGAGCAGATGGGGTACTCACTCATCAAAACCATCATTTTAAAACCGGAGGTTTCATTGATGTTTCTGGAAATATTGCGGATGTACAATCACTAAAACTATAGCCTAGTCTTTTTGTCGGTCTTCTTTATCTGTCCCCCTCTCTTGTCTCTTTAAGGGCCTCTGTAGGCCTCTCAGATCTTGAGGTGTTGAGTTTCAAAGTTGTCTTCATACTGTGTGATTTATGATGGAAACAGAGCTAGCCTTAGAATCCTCTGCTGCCTCTAACTTTCCTGTATGTATTCACAATTACAACCCAAGCTCGCTGTACTTAGACATCTAAAGACTTTGAAGAAGTGCTCAAGCAAATAAACATGGTCAGGATTTTCACATTCTCTCCATCTTTGACAATTCATCCTGACAAAGGCCATTGGTTTATGTTTGATTTTTTACATTTGGAATATACTTAAACAGCAGTGACAGTGAATGACTTTTGACATGTGCTTCAAGACATAGATATATTCTAATATCTTCTTCACACGCGCAGATAGATTTGATTAAAAAACATGTGCATGGAAGCTGCTTTTATCTCAAGACACAAATAATTTCTTAATCATTGCCCACAAACTTTTCGATACATCAATAACACTGGCCTATTTCTCACTCGAGGAAACCCACTATGAATCTAATTAATATTATTCATGTTAATGTGAGCTAATTATGCAGAGCTGCAGCACCTGGGTGAACTGTGTATGGGTGGTGACACCTCTCTCGCCCTAAGCCTACGTGTTAATTAAGAACAACATCTGGAGAGAAGGGAAACATATTGTCGAGTTGAACTTAACGGGACTCTCCCTTGATTCCAAAGTGCAGAATGTTTTGGGAGGTGAACTTGACTTAGATTTGCAACGCGCGTGTATCTCTTTGTGCCAAGAACTGCTACAGTCAAAATTGACAAGCAGCCAACCAAGCTTTCACTGATTTCAAAATCCTGGCATAGCAAAGACAGCTGCATTGTGCTGTTCGGTCAAGAAATACAAACTAAATTATTGCACACTCCCACATTTTGCTTGATTACTTCTGTTCTGTTACAAGAACACTGGCTTATATCACATAACTTGTGCTCAAGTTTAGGTTATATGGATTAAAAGAACATTAATCTGACAGGCTTCTTTTTTATATTCTACAGACTAAAGACTGCTTTTTTTTTTTGCAAGATATTAATGATGTTTTTTTTACATTTTATACAAAACAGAAATAAGTTGGTTTGGCAATATTGACTAAATTGCATGAAGCTAGGAGAAGTACTTCATTTACCCCCCAGTGAAATTTCTATTTATTTTTTTTTAGATGCCAGAATGTCTGATGTGGCAAACATGACATTTACCAACAGACATAAACTCAGACTGATATGTCTTGAAATTATTGTTAAGGCAAACAAAAAAATAGACACAAACACATAGAGACATTTATTGAGCAATTTCCTTAATGACCTTGGACTGGGCTTAATCCTTGTCTGGGAAACTGGCTGATACAGTTTTTGTAACTGTGTCCCAGACCGACAAAGTTTGGGCAATAGACTGACAACCAGACAAAGGGACTTATACCAGCTGCTCACAGCTAAAAAGGCCAGCAATACATCAAACAGTGGGGACAAAAGACAACTGCACAAAAAGAGGAAAGAGTTATTAACTCACTAGTGACTCAGCTTTATGAAAAGCTGCAGTTCTATCTAGATCTCCATTCACTCAGCGTTAGCAGTAAGCCACAACGTCATCTCACGCAATTGTTAAAGAAAGAGTATTCAACACATTCCTTGTATAGCTTTGCTGCTTTCATTCATCTGTATCTACCTTCTTACCCTCACCAACGTAATCCACATTCACGGCTTTGCTTCCACCTAGTCATGCATACTAATCTGTACTGTAACTTTGAGCAGTGGCCAGCCGCCGCCTGCCTGTCCCATCAAACATGCATAAGAAACAGATGTATCTTTGATGTAGGCTTGTTCATGTTGCCCCATGTGCATGACTGTATGAATGTGTGTCTGTCTGTGTGTGTGTGTGTGTGTGTGTGT
This sequence comes from Clinocottus analis, assembly GCF_023055335.1. Taxonomy (NCBI): domain Eukaryota; kingdom Metazoa; phylum Chordata; class Actinopteri; order Perciformes; family Cottidae; genus Clinocottus; species Clinocottus analis. Next base: position 8,618,768 of record NW_027175920.1, on the reverse strand, counting down.
GTGTGTGTGTGTGTGTGTGTGTGTGTGTGTGTGTGTGTGATTGTGCGTGTATGTTTATGTGTCTCTTTTAGTGTGCTTTCAGGCCCTGCGGCCCGACGCCAGAAGAGAGATGTGGCTGCATGCCCCAACACACAAAGAGTGAGGAAGGCTGACATACATAGATACTTGGCAGAACAAATAACCAATGTTGCAATATGTTGCCATATATTATCTTTAAATGCATAATTCATATGACTAGAAGCAATACTGTGACTGTGATGTATGTTATAGCTATTGCTATTAAACATACTGCATATATTGTGAATCATATTAAGATATTCTGTGTTGATTGAGTATTTTCATTTTCTTTTGCTTTGATTGAAAATATTACTATCACAAATATATTCACACTTCCATCTTGAGTAGAACTGTTCTGATTTCTAGCATTTCAGCCTCACATAGAGTATACATAAAGGATAATTGCACATTCTATTAACACGGTTTGAAAGGTTGTCTATCCCTCTGGTCGAAAGAGACTAAAATTATTTAAACTGAAATTCTGTGCATGGTTTGTCACGCAATGATCTTCATATCTAAAAGTGCCCTTTCAAAGCTGAAACATTTTTAAGATCCATGGGTGATTTGAGATATTAGTCCCTAGAAATGAGCCAAATAGATTATAATGGGTGGATCATAATAAATAAATATAGGAAGCTTTCTGGCTTTGGTGTGGTTAATCCTTCCTAGTGTTTTGGCCACCCAGTGTTTTTTGTACGAATAGGAGGAGGATATTTATCCAGCGATGCACTTAATGAGAATTATGGCACTGGTCCATGAAACTGTCATCTTTTAGCATCTGGACTTGTGAAAACTTCCCCTGCGCAATATTGTAAACAAGAATAATCATGAGTCAGAAGAGGTGAGAGCTTATCCTGCTTGTCATTAGCAACATTCATGTCAGTAGCTGCCTGATTCGCTCTATTCGGGTGTACTGTATGTGTGTGGCTACATCATTAGTAGTGATATAAATAAAGCGCCCCTACACACACATACACACGCACACACACACCCGCGCACACACACGCACACACACACACACACACACACACACACACACAAAACTACCCCTGTGTCCCCTCATGTCCTCTCACGAGTCCATGACCATGTAAACTGACCCTGACCCCCTCTTCCTGCAATTCACACACACTCACACACACACATGTGTAAACCGTGTGTGGTGTGTGTGTGTGTGTGTGTGTGTGTGTGTGTTGTTTCAAAGCCCTATGAAATATAAATGACACATTTTTTGTCCCTCATGTAATCGTTGCCCCCCCCCCCCCCCCCCCCCCACCACTCGCCGACACAGACATCTTTTTCCTTTTCCCCTAAAGACAATTGTGTTGTTCACTCTCTATTGTGGAAGCCAGTCATTTCCACACGTGTGCTGCCCATAAAACAGAAAAGAGCCGACTAAAAGCATCCTTTTCCTGGCCGGCAGGGTCACATATAGTCTCATATAAACACAGGACACACCTTAGCCCAACAGTTTGCACATATCCTTCTGACCCCTTACCTCCCAAAGTGCTCTCCTTTCCACTGACACAGGTCCAGTTACCCGTCTCTCTTTGGCATTCCCATGCAGAAGATCAAAAGGAGAAAAACAGAACACTTCTCGTGGGGTTGTTGTAGACTTTTCGTGAACTTTCAGTGGAGTTTTTGTGGCGAGAGAAAGCCTTAAACCACGCTGAACACTGAGGCTGGTGTCTTTTGTGTCTCCCAACGTGCCTCGCGCTGGGTTCCCCTAGCATTGTCATGACAACAGTGTGTACGCACAGACACTAGCTATTGAACACACACACACACACACACACACACACACACACACACACACACACACACACACACACACACACACACACACACACACACACACACACACACACGAAGATTTGAGTGGAGTGGGCTAGCAAGCAACTTTCTGTCGTTTCTGAAAAGTTAGCCTAAGCGCGCGCACAAAAGACAATAAGTCGCGAGTGAAATGAGCTCGAGCGGAGAACAAGTGCAAAAACAGTGTCTCATGTAGACAAAAAAACAAAAAAAGAGTTGCATTCATTCGCATACCTTCTTGACGAAGAGCTATTCCTTTCCTTCCGGGACCGTGTTAGCGAACCGTGTCCACTTCTTCGCCCAGGAGATAGTTTGTCACATCGGTATCGTTACTGCCGGTTCCTCTCGTGCGTCCTGGAGACACGAGCTCTGCGGGACATGTGAACGACGTCCAGCCGAAACTTTCTCCGCCCAGAGACTCAACTCCTCTGCCCGCTTCTATCAAACGATGCTTTGCTCCGCCTCGCTCAACCTGGAGATAAATCACAATTGTGCTTCTCAATGTATGTGAAAGTGTCATGTTAAAGTGACGTGTATGATTCATACCCCATATTTAAATACACATGCCACTAGCATTACACTTTCACATACACCTCCAGTAGTACACTTGTTTATAGTACTGTTATCTGTTTCTCTGTGCACGTTATGTTATGTTTTATATTCTATTGTAAATGTAATATTTCTGCACTGTGTTGATTGTTGTTGTTGGTGTAAAGTATTACCGACCAAGACAAATTCATTGTATGTTTAACATACCTGGAAAATAAATGGTTCTGGTTGTGATTCTGATTTAATCGATGATAGGATGTATCACCCACCCTCAAATGATGCTGAAGGACATTACTAGGATGTATACGTATTATTCATTAGTTGGGTGAGTGATTATGGAGTACAATAATCTAAAGGAAACCCTGGAAACCCTGGGTTCATTTTCTACATCCAAGTATATATTTTGGTGACTGATTGCACACAGGAACATGATCTTAATAAGAGATTAAACTGTGTTTTAGATTCCACTCTGCTATCTCGTTATTGAAGTATACCGACCTTCTTGATATCGGCTTAATCCTCTGAATTTTCCCGGTTCAAACAACCCGGGTGACACCGGCATTAACGGAGATAATCCAGAGTCACTTGTTTCACATGCTACACTTTATCCTAATGAAATTTAAATTTCACTCGTGGTTTTAAAGAAATAGCAGGCAGTTATATTTAGGAGACAAAAGGATTTGGTAAAAAATACATTATTAAATAAAATCATATTGTGTGTACAGCTTTAATATTGGACTGTTGTTAGAAGAGCCAGCAAATATGAACTATAAATATATTAAAATAACAAGGAATGTGCTTAGCAGTGATGTTTTAGCAGCGAGCAGGAATTAAGCTTAGTCAATTTACTTTGCTTGAACTTAGATGTCTTTTAGAAAAAAAAGTACTTAACGAACTTAAGTATGAAAATAGAAATCATACAGCAATATCCAAGGATGCAGCTCTTGCTATAACATTGTATTAAGCACAATATAATGCCATAAACTCACCGATTTGTACAAAAACAATAGTTCCTTATTTTAGAGGCATATTTCAAATATTGTGAATTACATTATCATGCTGACAATGCAATTCACATTCAATTAAGAAGCATTTAGCTCCAAACATCGTGATATAAAAGTTGATTGATAGAGTTAAGGTTATCCTAAGTATCAGAGTCCCAGCCATGAGATGTTATTCTGCATTCAGCAGAAGTAATACTGGCCACAGTAGTAATATACTACAATATGTCAAACTTAAATGTTCCTTTGAGCTAATACATTTTAGGCTGCAGTTTAAGTGCTTCAAAGCATCACACGCAATAGATCAAAGTGCAGCACCTACAGCCCCAAACTACTTGTGGAGGTAATGGTGGTTGCAACAGCTACCAATAACATTGTACTAGCAGCAACACAGTACTAATACTATATGAGTTGTCACAGGGACCAGGGCCTTATTTTTGAGTACCTATATACAGTCTGTGGTTGAGCCGAAACATGTTTAGGAGTCAGTGATCCTCTTTACATATGTTTTCTTTGCATAAACCCCTGAATGATAGCCAGTGAGAGAGAGTAAACCGGTAAGGATTTGGCCCCATCCACTTTATCATATGACTATTGTTGGATGCTTTATGTACAAATAAAACTAGCATTTTAGAAACATATTTAAAGAAGTGTGAGGAGGACATGTACATTTTCAAAATGTGAAATGATGTTTTGATCCAGCTCCTCAAATTGCTGATAGCGATGGTTCGGATTGAGTGCCACTAGATGACACTAGAGTGCCACTATCTCACACCGGCCTGGGGCAGAAAGGGGTAATCTCTGAGATTTAAAACTCAATATTTAAATCTAGCCACAAAAAGGAACGAGACAGAGGAAATCAAATATTTCAACAAATATATATTTATTAGATATAATGTACACATGGATGTATGTATCTGGTTGTTTACGTTGGCCAAATGTGACGAAACTCGTACCCGGATATCCTAGTTGAAAATGCCCGTGCTGATTGTGGGAAATTGAGTTCTTTACGTTGGTATTCTCGATTGACTTTTACGTACGTTTACGTGCGCAGGCTGCCGTTAGCCGCCAGCCGGCACGCATTCGACGTACGTGCGTTCTCTCGTTGCTTCTTGGAGATTCCCCTTCCTTCCTTCCTGGGCTGTTTTAGGTAAACCTACAGCGGTCGCGTCAGTCTCGCGAATACCTGGCTGAGTGAAACACAAACGACAGCCTACATGGACGTGTTTGTCACAAATGTCGGAAACATGCAGCGGCACGGGAGAGCACGCAGCTAAAGCCTGGAGAGGTGACGGTGGCTAAAGTACAACCCGGGGAGAACTTATCGTCTCGATGGCTGTGAAAAGTTAACGCACACACGACCGAAAAACAGGAATAATCTCCTTTCGACCGACTCGAGGTAAGAACAGCCGATTTGTGAGCGGACTTCGGGAAGTACACAGCTGTCCGGCCGCGTCGATAGCGTCGACCAAACGACTGAATAAGAGTGTCTTTGTTTACAAGGTCCCCGGCGTCCTCGGCTCGCGCCGTCTCAATGGGCTCGCGAGGAGTTCTCGTGTGGCTGCACGGTGTAGGTAACGTTAATGCTCGTGACAGGGCTCACGGGCTTACAGTTTGGCCGCAAATAGATCGATTAGGTGACAGTGCCTCGTAATTAAACGTGGTTTCACTTCAACAGCCTTGTGGGATCATTATTCCTGCCGCTTCACTGCACATAACGGGGTAATACCACAACAATAACACGGGCATGTTTCTTCCACTTGTCTGTTTAGGGGAGGGAGGTAAAGGTCAGAGGGCAAAGGTCAGGTGGATGAGCTTGTATCCAGAGATACTGGAAGTTGCCTTGCCTTCATGGACCCTTTTTTAAAACATCTTTTAGCAAGGTGGGTGATGTGTGACCTGAGGCCTGAATTCATCTTATTTTATAATTTTATTGGCTGAAGGATTAACATCAGAATAAAACCTAATGTGCCCACATGGTTTGGTTGACAGTGTGGTCTCATCATGTGTTAGTTCCCCGCTTTTGCGGATGTTCACTTGGGAGAAAACAAGTTTGTCAACTAACAACATGACAAATTAAAGCCGTGAAATCAGCTCACATCCTGTCTTCCCCTTCTTCTCCCGCTCCCTGGAGAACATAAATGAAATCTAATCTCTCTCTCTCTCTCTCTCTCTCTCTCTCTCTCTCTCTCTCTCTCTATCTCTCTCTCTCTCTCTCTCTCTCTCTCTCTCTCTGGCACTGCCAGTGTCAGCTGCTGTCTCTCTGGGTGCTGACTTACAGTGAGACAGGTGGCCTCTGGACAGGTGCACCCCTAACAAAGGGTTGCAGTCCTCTGACTTCTGTGGTGGTTTATGTTCAATTAGTCATTGTGCAGTTTCTGCTGTCCATCTCTACAATCTGTGCAAGCTGCCTTTTGTGATTGTGCTGTTTACATGGTTGGGCTAAATTGAAACGGCCCAAATGTGATTGCACAGCCTGCACTTGCTTTTGGACATTGAGTGGAGTATAGGGAACACAAGCTGAGCTGTTTGTGTCAAGCTTTCTGCGTGACGCAGGCAATCTTGACAGCTACAGCCAAGCACTCTTGACCTGGGGTTTGACTTACTGTAAGTCTACCAACATTTTTCACCGATACTGTTCTCTGGAATTTGAGTTCACCAGACAAACCAGTTACAGTCTTATAGACATGTAACAAGGCAACTGAAACAGGAGTCGTGCTTGGGGCTGTGCATTAGGAACACACCCTTACTGGGAAACTAAGCAGAGTTCCAGACAAATGACGGCACGCAGCCGGCTTGACCTGCATTGACAGTTCCTAGTAAACCATTAACACTGCTTTTATGTAACAATAGATCCTTAAATATCATATGTGGTATGGATAGTGGTAAGCATAAATACTTTATTCATCCCCAAAGGGAAATTTGGTCGTGGCAGCAGCATGCGGTGTATATGAAGTGTATATATAGTATACATACAGTGAAATATAAGTATGTACAGTGACTAACTAAACAACAAAAGCAGTGCTAAGATTATTCATGTTGATGTTGAGGATTGAATTGACAGAAAATCTGGCCAGCGGTGATTTATTATATGGTTTATAGCAGTGTGGATATTTCTATGTCATGGTTAGGCCTGTGCTTTATGCAGTGGGTTGGTGGTGACATTTCAAAGAGAGAATGAGGGATCAGAAAAGAGGTCAGCAAAGGATATGAAGTGGAAGGGAGAGGAGAGGGAAAGTTTGAGGGCTTATCTCAGTAATGTGCAGGGACAGTTGAGCAATGATGGGTGTTGCAGTCACCAGTGTCTTCTACTTAACCCTTTACTTCCTCCTCTGGCATTGACTTCAGAAGCAAAAGCTCTTCTAAAAAAGAGCCAATTAAAAAAAGAAAAAAGGATAGATATTTAGGGTGTTTGACAATTGTGTAAGGTTGACATGATGTGTAAACCGCTGTGTTTTCCCAGAATGAGCATGCCTTATCCTGCCCAAGCTGGTTCTGACGTCCATCACTAGTTATTGCAGCGGGATCCTATTCGCATTAATGAGCGAGATCTCTGCGTCGATTGTGTGTGTGTGTGTGTGTTTTTTTTTTAATCTCTTGAACGCAACCTCCCAGTTTTTCCTCTGCTCGCCGATGCCAGTGCGCATGCGCTCTGCTGACACTCCAGTAATCCGCTGTTATAGGAGGAGATTGCATCCTCGTCCACTGCGCTCACGCTACCAGTGAGGGAGAATGGAAGCCCGTGGACAAAATACATAACTGGGAGTGGGGTGGGGGGCGGGTGGGGAGAACATATACCCGGACCACAACATGCCCACATGACAGCATTACACCGGCATACTAAGAATGGAGCAGCTTTCTGACACTGTGAGCAGGCGACAGCGGGACTGGAGCGAGGATGTCTCCTAATACAAGACAGCGCGGCTCGGCATCTTCAGCTCCAAATGCAGGAAATAGGAGATGAGCAGGGACTGTGAAGGACCCGGCGGAAGATGGTGAATGTGGCTCCTTCCTGGATGAGAACCTCCTCGGCTATTTTGACGTTTCTTCAGGCGCCTCCTGCACCGCATATACTCTCCTTGGCCTCTGTAACGCTGCGTGGAAACGGACACACACACACACACCACCTTTTGATTTATTTAGTTAACAAAACACAAGTAGGCGAATGCTTTGCAGTGCTGTGAACGGGCTTTCTTGAAAGTATGCGCGTTGTTAGTCATTAGTCATAATTCCACGCGCAGTGAATCAGCTTTGGAGAACACGAGATCACTGCGTCGGATGATGGGAGTCCGTGAACACTACATGTGAAAAGAAAGCAACAACACCAACAAATAACCCCACGGTGCATCGCCCTTCGCAGACCTTTTGCCTCAGGTTGTCTTTTCTCGATACTCGTGCAACGTGAAAGAAAATGGGGCGATACTTGTTTCCCCTCGGATGCTATACGCCTGGAGAGAGGCAGTGACACTGGCTGACAAGTGCGCATAAATCTCGGCGCAAGTTGATGAACTAGACTGTCCGGCCTCGGCGGTGGGATCAGACAGAAATTAAGCCGTCTCTCTCAGACAGCGGAAACTGGGATCATCTCCCGTCCTCGCGCTGGCAGAGCAGCCCAGCCTAAAACGGTACATCCCTCTACGGGATTGTGTGGGATATTACACAGAACTTGGAGCTGAGCTGTAAACACTTTCATGCAGTGGCAACTGTTGAGGTTTAAAGAGCAGCTCTCTGTATATCCTGGTGCATGTGAGCTGATCTTCTTTCTTTTCTTTCTTTTTTTTCTTCATGTGGATACCCCCAACCCCCCCACCCCCACCCCCCAAAAAAAATCTGCAAATACCAGAAGTGGTTTAACTCCTGAGAAAGTCCTCCCTCCCCCTCAAACATGTCTTGTCCAGTGGGACAAATGCTGCTGGGTGTTCCTCTGGTAAACTTCCACAGCAGCTGTTAGTCAGACTCTGAAAGATGAGACTTGGATGTGAGCAGACTTGTAGTTTTGCCAACAGCCTTCCCAGAAAATGCAATGCATTGATTTCCGTCATTGCCCACAATAACTCTGTGGATATATTTTATATGACGTTAATTCCTGGACGATCCGTGCCGCCAGTGATCACTCTATCGTCTGTCTTTACTCACCGTCATCCTGATGTGCTGTCCTCTTGCAGAGGCGTAAGGGTGTGTGGCTGCTGAGAGTCTGAAAGACCACGAGCACGTTGACTCCTGTACCACACCTTTTCCTGCTTTTGCTGTGCGATTTGATTTTCTAGGCATGTGCAGAGGAGACCTAGACCAGGCATGAGACTGTACAGACTGGGGATGTGTGTCAGAAGGAGCGCGGGAGGAATTATGAGTGGCACTGTGGAAGACGTCGTGCAGAATGTTACAAGCTTAAAGTCTACAAGAGAGAGAATTACAAGCCTTTGCTCTGAGAAAATTGTATTTTCTCCTCTCTGAGACCAACTGCTGAATGGGAATCGGCGCGCCACGCATCAAATTACTATTTGAATTGGGAACTTCTTCCCCGTGCACTGTGGGATATCCGCCCTGCACACTTGGCCACCTGCAAGTTCCGCTCTTTTTTTTATTGGAGTACCCTTATCTTGGATTCCCTGTTGCTGTGGTTTTTATTTGTTCTAACTCTCGCGCTCTCAGAGGTCTCTTGCTGGAGGAAACTCTTCCTATTTGAAGTGGAAAATTGTCGACTGAAAGTTTACAACAAATACAAAACGCCCGATCGCAGTTGTTGTCAGACAACCCCTTCAGACTCAGCGTATCTGAGTTTGTCTCAGCGAATGCAAGTGTGGATCCCTTGTCAGCCCGTGTGCTCAAAAGAAAGCAAAACAAACAGCCCGCCAGCGCGCATTTAGAGACTGACTTCCTATTGCAGTGGCGATGGGGAGCTCAGCCTCGTCTCTCACTGCAGAGACGGAGTCGGACCATGGCTTCCGCAGCACTCCTTACCCGTCGTCACCCCCTGTGGGCTGGCTCAGGAACAGCCACAGCAGCCCGGTGTGGGGCACCACCTTCATCACCCGTCAGCAGCAGCACCCGCTGCCTCAGCGAGAGCGCAGGTAAGAGTCACCGCCCCCGGCCCGGCTGCCAACCACATTTCTCAGTCGAGTGCACACGGAGCGGTGGCCTGGCCGGGCTTGACCAGTTGTTGGGAGAGTTGTGTGGAGAGGGGGGGGCGGGACAGAGAGTGTGAGACTGGTGTTGTATTACTTGGGAATGCATTTGTGAGTGTAAAGGCGTTATTGTGTCTTGGCTTCATCATCAGCGTTGTTCGTATTTCTTTTTCTTTCGTAGGCTTTTAGAAAGGCTTACTGAGGATTCAGTAACCTCACAGCGAAGGATCAAATCCCAGTTTCATCAAAGCTTATCTAATCAAAGCCTACATTTTTTTAATGTTTTTTTATGAAGCGCCCAAAATCTGGCTAAGCCGGATTTGTGAACCAAAATCTCCCCCCATTGGTTCCTCCTCACACATCTGTACAGTATGTGCTCCCCATGCGGTGCTGAGTGGATTGCTTGGACAGATATATTGACCTGACCTCCGTGAGCCCAGTGAAAACCAGCCCAAGGGTAATTAGAAGATGAGTTTTCCGGTCATGTTCTAGTTTTTGACCAGCTTTGATTCAGTCTTATTAATTTGCGAAATGGTAAAAAGTAAAAATGTGTATACAATATCTTGGTAAGTGTAGCTAGACTGTGGTTTTGTTTTACTGAGGCAAGACTCAAAATCTATTGTTTGCTGTGAATAGAGGCTCCCTTTCAGATTGTAACCTCTCAAAAGAGTTTCTCTCAAAGCAAACTTTGTGTTGAGCTAGCAGCCGCTGTGTAATTGAGTGAGGCTTATGTCTAGCAGAGCAAACTATTTGTGGAGGCAACATGCTATTCATATATTTTGTCAATATCGACTGCTTAAAAGAAAAATGTCTTTAGTTACAGTAACTACAAGAAAGACTGTACTGCAGTGATCCATAGTTCCAGTCACTGCCTTCTGAGTCACTGTCAACACAGAGAAAGGCGTGTTGTCGGCGCGTGAGAAGCACTTTTAACTGACTTCCTTCCAGCGGAGGATCTTCGTTTCCTGTTCTCTTGCTTCTTGTGTCACGTTGCCTGCCTGTGCTGTATTGGAGTTGTTGCTGAGTCACTCAGGGCATCATGGTCCAGTTGTTAGTTATTGATTTTCAGAGAACCCGATCACATTTCCCCACAATGGATGTCATTATTTATTCAGCATCAGCCTCCAGTTGGACTTTCATCTTTCTCGATTCCTTCCCAGCGCTTCCGATTCGCAGTGGCTCTGCACTTAACAGCCAGGGCAGTCGTGGCTTACATTGCTTGCTTTGCAAAGAGTTTGGAAAAAGCAGACAGGGCTCAAATACGCTCCCCATTAACCATGTATGAATGAAACTCTCGCATGGCTCATACTGTCAGTGGAGTTTTGCCTCATACAGTCAACTTGTCTTTTTTTTCTTCTCTGCAGCAGACGCTTCTATTGCGTCTGTGCGTCTCTGTAGCAACAAGCCTCCGCCTCCATCACCAATCTGAATCCACTCTCAGTCAGCTGAACATATAAACACAGGCAGACATGCAGGGATACACTCACTGTTTCAGTCTACTGCTGGAGGAGAGAGGCACGCACACATTTACCTGATAAAAGATGTTTTAGAAACGGCGTGCAGTAACACTTGGAGCATTCCCTCCTATCACGCACACTCTCTCCTACTATTATGCACATATACACACCGCTGTGTCAGCCTAACAATGTTAGGCCAGCTTTGCCGAGCTGTGACGGAGCATGAAATATAGAAACAACAGAACACTACGAGCCCGGCTTAACTTCAGCCTTTCTCTCAGGGTTTATTCTCCAATAGTTTGTCCTGTAAAACATTTTTCTTGGCTTGGAGACTGCAAGAACACTCTTGTCCAATTCCAATTAGTTTTCATCCAGCTGTGATACATTAACTTAAGTGTTTGTGTGCACTGAATCAGTACCTCAGCTGTGACGTTTCACTCAAGGAAAGGACCCACTCACCAGACAAAGATGCGCAGTGGAGGTGTAACTATGTGAGTGGCGATGTGTCATAACTTTTAGAATCTCAGTTTTCGCTCCCACTTTTTAATAAGAGCACAATGTTGTTTTTATCCTAATGCTGTTGTTGTTTCGGTTAACAATGTGAAGCCTGCGCTTCGTTTGTTGCTGCTGTTTACCGCTGCACATGGCCTTCGGAGCCCTTTAAAGTTAGTGCCCGCTCTCTCCAGAGTCGATCCCAGTGTCTCCACTGTCCCGGCATGATGGATGATGGCGTTTATCGCAGCTTCGTTCCACTGGCTCTCCCTCCCTCTAATTGGATTAAAACGGGGCCACTTGGATTTGACCAGCGCGGTCACTGGCCGTGTTTGTGTCTGAATCATTTCAGCGTGTCCTGCTCGGCCCTGGCCTGTCTGATGAAGACAGGACTGTCCCCCAAGCCCTCCAGAATAGATTCTCCACGCCGGCGGTGTCTCACAGTGTGGCTTTCTTTAGAAAACAGAGCATTGATGCGGCAAGAAAAACTAGCCCGTTGGCACTGACACTGACATTTTTCCAGATACCCCCTCACTCTTGTTGCCATGGAAATCTGTAGCATATGTTCAGTAACCCAATTCTATTGGGCCCCAGATAAGAGCACACATGGCAGCCTCGCACGCAGGGAAGAAACACGTGCTGGCAAATTGCACCTCTGGAGGAAAACATATAACCCGCTGATAATCAGATAGGAGCCAGTGAGCTAGAGGAGGCTCAAGGCAACTGGTCTGCCTTCTCAGGTTGAATGAGTGTCCTGGAAACAGGAAGTAAAGCTCCTCGATGTGTTGCCTGTCTGAGAAGTTCCCCTCTGGCTGAAGGCAGCGCTGTGTCAGCAGTTCTCCTGCCCTCCAGGTTTCCGGTGCCCGCAGGAGCTTCAGATAAGCGCAGTGGCGACTGCAGCGCTGTGCCCCCTGCTCCTTCTTCCCCGTCTTTCCTCCTCCGACGCGCCAGCTTCCTGCCGGCTTCCTGCTTGCTCTCGCTTTGCTCTGGGCAACTGATGTCTGCTGAAACCCAGTCAGACAGTTTCCTCTGTTTAAAGATTCAAATGTCTGAAGCTGTCTCCACCGCTGACAGATTCACTCGTCAAAAATGAGCACTGGTCGTGAAATATTCACCGAGGGCACATCTAGAGGTCAGAAGCCTCGGCTATTCTCTCCGTTTTCCTTTCTCCCCTCTTTTGACCAGTATTTGCATTCTTAGGGGCTTCAGTCTCTTATTCAGCAGAAAAGATTGTGAGTTCATATCTTATTTTGAAAACTCTGGGTTACGAGGCTTTGGTTATAAGGGGTGGGATCATCTGGGTCAGGCTTGCATAAAAACTTCTACTTCACATAAATAGCTGAAGCAGACCCAGATATTCTCATGCAAGACATTTCCCTGACACAACAACACTCTTGTTTCTACAGCATCACAACCTTCTCGTGATATCCCTTTTTCATATTGTACAGACCCAGCTATGTTTATCAGAGAAAAGTCTCAGCTTCAGGGCACTTTTTCAAAAGACCTTTTTGTGTAATTTGTGCTGATTTCTGTGCTAACACAATAACATTTTATAAATCTATTTTGTTTTTAAAACGTGTCCTGCTCAATGTCACCCTTTGCGTCAACACTTCCCCAATTTTGTTGTTGTTGTTGGGTCCCTTATGACTAATGATTCCGTGTCACCAATCCCATATGTGACATCATCAAGTCTCAGCATGTCACATAAGAGCTCTTAAGTCCGGGCTCTTGATACTCCGCCTCAGATAAGTTGCAGTTGTTGACTCAGCTCCATCATGTTCGTTGGAACCAATTAAATCTGGAGACCTTTCATGGTTGAATAATGAGTCATATTCATGTCATGACATATTGCCTGGCAGGTAGAACAGAGTTAACAAATGAAGACTTGAGAGTTCCAGTTAACTCTCAAGTCTTCAGCTTTTTGCCCCTCGGCTCATCTGAAAAACAAGCAGGAGTGCATGTTTTTTAGGGGGGGGAAAAGCGTTTAAGTGGAAAAAGGTCTTCTGATCTGGCGTGCAAGAAAAATCCCGCAATGAAGTGACAAACGCAACCTTTTGCCAGACGGACTGCTGCAAACAGACTGCGCTCATTACTAACGCGGTGGAAAAGACATGCTTAGTGGAAGTTTCCTCAAGTGCGGTGAAGAATGTGTGAAAGTGCTGATCTAATCCCTGTCAGAGAAGTTTTCTGGGTGCGTTCAGATGCAGCAGAACGTTTCAACATTCATTATCATTTTTTATTCTTTCCCAGCTTGTCTGATCCACATGCTGTGCTCTGCTCAACAAGAATCACCAGTCAGGAGGCATCATTGTCCTGCCCGCTATAGATGTTTAAGAAGAAACATGAAGAGCACAAGCAGCAATGCCAGCGCACTGGAAACACTTAATACCCTCGCAGCCGCTAGTTGTGAAAATCACTCCCAGCATCCCTGTCACTTTGAGGGTTGTGGCTATTAAACAGGTTCATCATCAAGTGAGCAACGGCCCCGGTATTCTTCATACACGTCTCCCTGCGTTCACTCTAAACCACGCCTGCAATTTGTGGGACGAAAAAGAGTGACTTGTTTTATTTGAGCGTGTTTGCTTGCGGTGGCTTTATCTGGAACTCTGCACATTAGTAATCGCTGATAAGTGATGTTGATGATGATAGGAGCTGGTTATCAAGAAGATCTAAAAAAAAGCAAATTGAAGGCACTATCAACAGATCATGTTTATTATGACACAGGATGAAAAAGTACTCATGGTAATAGCGGACTATAATATAGGCCTTAATAACTTTTTATGTAAACATCTATCCACAATACATTTACATTACAAAACATCATGAAGGTAACACTGAGGCAAGCAAGGATTACTGGAGGAAAATGTGCTTTCAGACTAAGCGTGAAGGCGAGATAGTATCTGATTATTTGCAGTATTGATTACCCTATTGATAATTCATTAGGCTTAGTTGACCAACACACAAGTGTGTCTTCAATTGCTTTCACTAGCAGCCCAAATATCCAATGGCCAAGGATCTTAAACATGTGAAACTGTTGGCATGTTTGAACCTTTAATCATTGCTGTTAAAACTCGCCCCGTTTAGAATGACAAAAATGAGTAATTAGTCTTTTTAATTGTTTTTGTAACAATCTTGTGTGAGTAGACATAGTTCTCAATTCTGTTCTCAAACCTGTTTCCTTCCAGTATTTGTCTGCGGTGCACAACTCTCAGCAGAGCTACAACTATCCAACACTAACACAAGTTGAATGTACTAGGAAAAATACTAAATTGTTCAACTGCACAGTTTTTCTTTGTGGTTAGCGTGCAGGTTTGGACAAGATACACATTACAGTTGGGAGTTGTTTAATATGTCAAGCATGGTCTCATGCCAGGAAGTCCATGTGGTGTGTTGCTCCCAGATACACAAAGCATGTAAGATAAGACGTGTGGAAGTGTAGTTTAGTCCTCAGTTATCAGGCTAAACCATGACTATCGATTAGAGCAGACACTATTGGATTCATTAGGGTGAAGGTATTCTCTGTGGTTACTCGTGTTTACAGTCAGGGTTTTGAGATACCTTTTTTGTTACCAGTGCATAGCCAGTCCCAAGATGAAGTGTCATGGAAACCTTGTGCGACATGTACTGTCCTCTGCTGACTGACAGGCCATGTGTTGTGTAATGTCTGTGAAGGGCTCACACTCTGTTTGTTTTTTTGTCTGATGCCAACATTAATTTACTCGGCATCCAAGTCAGTGTTTGAACTGTTGAGGAGGAATTATTAGTCTGTCATGTTTGTCCTTTTGATGTTCTTTCATTATTAATCATGTTCTTTGTTTTTAGTTTAGAGCGAAACCAAAGGCAAGTCTGTACGGTGCATTAGATACAACATCCTGTGGTGATAATATAACAAAAATAGAACTGACATGGAAGAAGTAGTTTAATGTAAATGTTAAAGCAGTTGAGACGTAGTGTCAAGTTTAATCATCAAGGATATGGACTGTCGACAGACTTTAAAAATACTCATTTAAACGCCACGTCTTCTGCTCTCCTGGTGGTATTCAGTTTGTGGCGATGCTTTGTTTTGGTGTTGTGTGTGTGTGTGTAAAGCAGATGCACTCTGCCCCCGGTGGCCAATGAAGGTACCACGCTTTCCCCCTCAGTCTCAGGCCCCGGGCTCACGGCCAACCTCTGAAAGGCAGTGCTAATGACTGTCACACGAAGGCCAAATGTCTCACAGCGACGCAGGGAGACGCTGGCGAGACTCAGTTCACTTGATCTCGGATCGGAGTTCAGTGTGTGGAAGGAATCCAAGTCGCCCGGCAAAGGTGGCCCTCACACAAACACACTGCTTTTGTACACTTAGCCTAACCTGGGCCTTCCTTAAAGCCTCGCCGACCCATTTCACATCCTGGATTGTGTACAGTGTCTGTTTCACAGGTACTCTTTTCTGTAAAAATGTCTTTGCTGGTGCCTCTGTTGTGACAGTTATTTAAATTTATTTTGTTACCTGTTTGCTTGTTTTCACTGAGCGTTGGAGAGCGCTCATTCCCGGTGATAGTCTGCTGAAGTGCTCTATGATTGTTTACACCCAGCAATGCATTGAAAATTGGCCAGGGGTCATTGATGCTCTTACTTTAATTAATTTAGACCAAGAGCAGGTACTTTATGGACAGCAGGCTGCATTGAGGGCCTCATTTAAGAAAGATGGGTTTTCTAGAGGTGAGCTCTCCCCCCCCCCTCTCTCTTTCTCCACGCTGTAAGCTATTGGCTACTCGCCCAGGTCTGCAACACTGAGGAGCTGAAGTGGGCACTTTTAGAGCAGCTCCACTCTCCACTGAGCACAGGGCCAAGGACAAAAGCTTTGTGGGTGTGTATGTTTGTGTGTGTGTGTGTGTGTGTGTGTGTGTGTGTGTGTGTGTGTGTGTGTGTGTGTGTGTGTGTGTTTGTACACATTCCTAGAGCATGTACACGCAAAGCATGATTTTATTTCGGCTTCAGGGATCACAGGCTGTAGTGGGTTCAGCGTCCGCTGCAGGCATGTGCTGTACATACAAAGTGTGTGTGTGTGTGTGTGTGGGAAGGGCGGGGGGTTACATCCTTTAATTGAGCAGCAGAATAATTGTTGTTCATCTTGTGTAACTTATATTGTACATGTGTTGCGCTTACGACAGATAATAATGAAATGAATTAAGATAAGATAATTGCGGGGCTGATCACTTCAATGAAACGCTCACACCTCGGCTGCTGCAGACATAAACATGATGAAAAAAAATGGCAAACTCCACCGACGCTCTGACAAAGTATCTATATGGCTGATGTCGTGACTTTGCTCTCTCGCTTGAGATGGAAGAGGACTGACAGTTATGAAAATGGCCACAGGGAGGAACCTGTCATCAGACATGAGGCGTTGACACTCGTAGTCGTCGTGGTCGCTGTTTGCGGCCCTCGGATAGGTCGGCCTTTGGAGGGCTAAGCACGGTGTGAACATGTGCCATCAATGCTGGCATGGGGCCGACCACTTAATTCAACCACATTTAGCTAAACCGGGGATGGGGGATGTGTTGTAGTATGAGGACACGGCACATGGCTGTGTGGGGATGGATGGAATGTTTTCTGGACATATTATTGATGCTTTTAAATAATTGTACTCAGTGGCTAAAACCGTTAATGTTTAAGGTCAAGAACACTTCATTTTGCTCAGCTACCGGGGGGCTCGGCAAATATTACTGTGGAATAAAAGACTAAGCAAAACAAAGAACTGAGTGCTGATTTCCTAGTGTTTGTGTGTCTTGATAAAAATGGCGTTTTCCTCGCTTTGCTTATTGTTATCATTGGCAGACTGAGTTTCCTCCTCACACAGTGTGGGCCCTGGTTTATGTTGGAGGCCCGACTTCAGCCCAACACACACACACACACACACACACACACACACACAGAGGCTCAAACGTAGTTGACAACATAACAAGGAGCTATGCTATGTCTACAAATAGATATAGCTACATGCGTACACACACACACACACACACACACACACACACACACACACACACACACACCCAGCGGCAAAGACCTACACACTCAAAGACACCCAAAGAGCCCCTGCTGTCACTTCCCTCCTCACCTTAGGGAGGAGAGATGACAAGAGATGAGGACAATGTGCTGGGAGCTGGAGGTTGTCTATAAGAGGCTCCCCTGGGTTCTGAGGACTCGCCTGGTTTGAAATGGTTTAATGGAGTTGAACTAAGGGCAATTAGCTGGCCAGGACACATGGTGCAGTGGAGAAGAGCAGGACACAGGCCAGCCAACCAGCAGCCGTGCTTAAGACTCTGCTATACTTCATCAATGGAATTAAAATGTCATATTGACTCTGTGGTTTGGGTTTTTTTTTCCCATGCCCTAATTTAAAAACATGAAGGATTATCAGAATGTTTTTCTTGGAAAAATAGGCTGTTTCCACTGAGAGTTTATAGGCATTTTACAAAAAGCCACAAACCAATCTTCCCCACAAAAGCCTTTTGTCAAAGCAGCCCCAATTTTCGGCGGCATCCACTTCGACCAAAATACAATAACAAGGGATAAATGTGGCCAGATCCACCAGCCCAGAGGTCACTTTGTGGGCAGCATCTTTGCCACGGTGATAAATGTGAAGAGCGTCGCAGAAGTCTAGCTCTTAGCACCACACTGCCCTGCAATTCCCCACATTACCATCTCTGTGTTGGTGTTCACACATGAGCAGCTTGAGTGACAGTGACATTCATGGGCTTGTCCAGGCAGCAGCCCCGTCTGTCCCTCGAGGGCGCCCCTCTCCAAACCCCCCTTGCTCTATGGAGGTATCCAACTGTGTTGCTTCCCGTCCCCAAGGCCCTAATATACCCACTATCAATAAGTCAGATTGATTGAACTGCAGGCTCACAGAATGAACTGTATGTACAAGTCCATCCACAATAACAGCCTGCTGTAGGTTAGTATGTGTCGGAGCTGGTATCAAGGGAGCAGCCTGACGAGATGGATAAATTGCTTCCGGATCAAAACTTTCTAAAATGGATTTATTCTTCTCTCCTCACATTTTCCTCTGCACTGTTTCCACAACAGAAGTTCTGTAATATATGTTGATAGTTGTTGTAGTGTAGATGATTTGTCAATGAAATATGTCCAAAAGAACAGCCTCATGCATTCGATATTCATAAGGAAAGGATTGACATGACCTTAAATTGCCCCCATCTACCTTTTTCTCCTTTTTTTTTTTTTAGCATTTGCATTTACTGAGTAAAAGAGGAGAGAAGTGCGAATATGAAGTGGAGGAGATCCCTTGTGTTTTTTCTATTCTAATAAGTGTCAGTCAGGAAGACCGGAGGAACGCTTTCCTTGGTATTCTGCAAAAGCAGCCTCCTCTCCTCTGGCTCCTCCTCTCTATGTGCTGTCTCCCCGACTCTAATCATGTGGCCATTGTGTATGGATTTACTGCCCTCAGAGCCCCCAGGAGGGAGATTTGATTTTTCCCCAGCACTAGCTAATCTTTCCCTCTCACATTCTATTTTTCTTTTCTAATTCTGCCCGTCTGTCCTCCTGCAGCCTCAGATATTTTTGCTGCGCTCTCTTCCTTTTAAATAATCACCCGTAGTCGACTGGGAACATTTATTCATTCTCTGGTTTTCTCAGGTTTGCTCTTTCTGACCGTGTCTCATCTTTTCTTGACCTCCTGCTTTGCTCCACCGACAGAATCTTGGTGACCGAAAAGTCTCAAATAAATAAACTGTGTATTATTGCTAAGCGATTACAGTTATATGGCCGGATGTATTGCTCACTCGTTTGGTCATTGAATTTGATTTGAGTCTCTGTTTTCTCTCTGTTTCCCAGCCACTCTCACTCTCCTGGCTCCATGGCAGCAACGGTGCGAGGCAGTGAGTGGTCATGTGGACGCTGCACCTTCTTGAATGGCGGCGCAGCACCTCGCTGCTCCATCTGTGAGGCGCCGCGCCAGAAACCCGACCTCAACCAGATCCTTCGGCTGAGCAGCACCGAGGAGCACCGTTGGTCCTGTCCCCGCTGTACGCTCAACAACCCTCAGGGATCTGGAGCCTGCTCCGTCTGCGGCTTCGGACCGTCCCCTGCCACTCACACGCCCCCGACGACCACCATAGCTGCTACTGCCAACGGCCTCCCGCCCGCCCCGGCCGAGCCCCCGACGCCCACCGTCACCCTGCCGGTCCTCCTTGAGCCCCATGGACAGCATCCGGCCAAGGAGGAAGTGCTGCGACGGTCTGAGAGCAACGGAGAGGTGTACGGCCTGGAGGTGCAGCACTCGGGCTGGGCGTGTCCACGCTGCACGCTTCACAACACGCCGGTTGCACTGTCATGCTCAGCCTGCGGTGGGCCCAGGAAACTGTCTCTCCCTAAAATCCCCCCTGAGTCACTGGTGGTACCCGAGGTGCGAACTCCTGTGCTGGGGTTTCCTGTTCACACAGCAGGGGCTGCCCCGCTGCTTATAGACCTAACGGATGACTCTCCTCCCGCCCTCCCCTGTGATCCTCAAGAACCTCCCCATGTCCCCTCACAGCCCCTCTCCTCCCCTTTCACTTCCTTCTCCTCCCTCCAAAACAACCCAGTGCCTCGCAGCAGGAGAGAGGTGCCCCCTCCCGGGCGACCACCGAACCCCGGCACCAACACTCCCAGCCCTACGTCCCCTTCAGCAGCCAATGTGCCACCCCAGCCAGGCCCGCAGCGGCCAGCCAAGCCCAAACATGCCCAACCCCAGGAACCTGCGTACCCCAGCAAGCGCCTCAGTATCTTGGAGGAAGAAGATCCTCAGCACCACCCTCTGACCCACCACCTCCCCGTCGCTTCCCCAGCCGCCCACACCTGGAAGTGCCCTAGCTGCTCGTTGCCCAACCCAGGGAGTTCATCGAAGTGCGACACCTGCCGCTCATCGCGGGCCGGCGCTGACCTCATTGACCTGGTGGGCTGCGAGTCGGTACGATTCACCCCGGCCAGCCCCTCCAGCCCGGACTTTAGCACCTGGGCCTGCTCCAAGTGCACGCTGCGCAACCCCACGGGTGCACCCAAGTGCTCGGCCTGTGGTTCTTCCAAGCTGCATGGCTTTCAGGAGCAGCAGGTGGCTCTGCCCCGCTGCTGTACACACTGTGGCAATACATCGTGCTCCTGTACACCCTCCTCATCCTCCTCGGGTCATAAAACAAGGAAACAGGCCCGGGGCTACCCTTCCTCCTCTTCTGCTATTGCTTCATCTAGTTCCTCTTCCTCCTCCATCTCGTCTAGCCTTCAGGAGAAGGTGGGACAGTGGAGTTGCCCCGCGTGTACGCTGCTCAATGACATCAAGGCCAAGAACTGTGCGGCGTGCCACACACCGCAGCAGTACCTCACCCTTCGCAAGGTGGTTAAGCCTCTCAAGAGGCGGGAGAGCATGCATGTAGAGGCCCGCCGGCGAAATGATGAGGGCGAGGCCAAGGAGCTTTTGGAGAACATAGTCACCTTCTGCAGAGAGGTAAGAGAAAAATCAGTTGTAGCTGCCAAACACAATAATGAGATCTTATAAGCCACTTGGGTTTCATCACTTTGTTAATATTGACTTAGCGTCATCTTTATAGGGTGAACAAGTCGATTGTCATTATGCATCGCCTTTTTTTAAAAGTTATTTCTTTGCATTTTGTTGAGGTTTCTTATTTCGATGTGCGGTGCGTCACAGGGTGCACATTGCCTTTCAGAGCACAGCTCCCTCATTGTAATTCCTCTTTTTGTTAGGTCTCTGGCATTGTTCCCACTCCCTCAATCTCTCTAATTTCAGAGAAATGCTAATAGACTGTGTCATTGCCTCTGTTTGCACTTGCTCCGTTTGCTGAGTTTTAAACGGCCAGCGGGTGAATCTTGAAAAGGAGCTGCAGATACGGAGTGCGTCGCGGTGTCACAAAGTCCCAGCACTGAATTCTGATTCAGAGCCGTTCATTGTTTGTTCTGATTAGACTTTGCTAGGAAGTTGTGTGTTTTTCATGCTGACTGCCTAGTTTGAGTCCGACTCTTTTTTTTTTCCTCTCCTCACACATCATTTTAAAAGTTCCTATTGAGAAAAATATTAGACTACTAATGCGATGCAGCTTACTGTATAAAAGCATAATTTTCTGACAGAAACAATTATTTTGTTCAGAATGTGATTTCCCTTTTTATGTGAACATCACTGCATCAATCCGGCAAAAAAACAGAAGGCATGCTCCCCCTTTATTCATCAATATACATTGTGAAACAGAACATTATAATTGAGCTGCGTAAATGTCAGTTGTCGCAAAGAGAAAAACGTATTTATGCTTTTGCAATTACGGGCTTGTCGGTAGTCATAACAACCTAAAATAATGATGCAATTTTGACACACTTAAGCACCTCTGCATTTAATCAGCATTAGGATCAGGGAGACTTTGTGTCATTCATGAGCCCTGATTGGTCGCGGTGTCACAGCTGTTTGAAGCCAGCGAGGTTTCTTTCCCAGCAACCGTGATTTAGACGTGACAACCTTTGATGTCGTTTCTTTGTCGTGCATCACACCACTGCCTGCACGCTGTCTCTGCTGTACTGCACCTTTTGATAGGCATGTATTATGTTGTCATGCACATGGCTGCTCGGGGCTGTCAAAAGGGTTAATTTATAGACCATTTGCTAGGGAGACACGATTGGTTTGATGGTGGGCTTATATTCTCTGAATCTAATTGGTTGTCTCGTGCGCGTCCCTTTGACACGACACCGATCGAGCCGTGTTTACAATATCATGGAGTGTGCTTTGGAATGCATTATTGATGGCTTCTTTTAAAGTCAGTCGTCTCATTGCTGCGAGCGTGGGAGGGAAGTTAGCTCAGTAGGAAGGAAGGACGCCGTAGATCCCTCTTCGCCACCTTCCCCTCCTCTTTTACTAATTTTAAGATCAACATTAAAGCAAGTCTTTCTTTTACCGACTTTTCTTTTTCTCCTCCAAATATTTTAGGCCCCGCTCTCTCCGGCTCTGCCCCTCTGCGCTCTTCAAAGTACTTTTCCCTCTTCATCTCCTTTTTATCCCGTCTCCCTCCATCACATCCATCCTCGCACGCTCAGCCGTTTTATTTATTCTCCACTCTTCTAATATCTTAAAATATGCTTTTCCCCCCTTGCCACCCACCGTACTCCCTCTACCCCCATCCCACCCTCTCCACACGACTGCACTCAATTCTCCAGTGTACCAGTCAGTGTGTGCGTGTGTGTGTGTGTGTGTGTGTGTGTGTGTATACGTGCTAAGGTGAACACAGGGGCTTGCCTATTTTTAGAAGCAGAGCCGGAGAGGAGCAGAAATGATTCGCTTTCCTATAGTGAATGCAATCACTAACAGCATCAATTGCCGCCGCTCGGTTTTAGGGGTCAAAGTGATGAGCGGGGGGAGAGTTGGTAAGCAGGCGGATCCATCACTGTCAAGGCAACGTTTGGCAAGCACCAAAACCCCAGTGTTGAAAATGTAATAATGATTGAAGTCTTTGGTTTACCTTGCTAAGGCACGTGGGCAGTCTGAGCGCACGAATACAGTCAAAGTTTCTCGATACTAATTTTAGTAATTAGTTCAGTTCAGATTTTCTTTCTAGGTTTGTTGGAGTCGATTATGTTACTAATACAATATGATGTACATCATATCATCTCAAGTATTTGTATAGATTGAAGCAAACAGTAGCGACTTGGAGTAAGAAATATGATTCTCTCTTCACCTCTTTGCAGTTTGTTTCCTCTGCCTCCTTGCTCTCTACTCTCCTTGATTGGCTTTCAGAGCGAGAGGTGTGTGTGCTTGATGCCAGAGCCCCAGAGCGTGTCCGCTTACTCACGGTGCCAGACGAGTAAACGCTACTAACAGCCATCAGCGCCGCTTGTGAACTGTAAAACCCTACGTGGCTGGAGCTGGTTCCTCTGTTCCCCCTCCATGTCACCCTCTGGGGGAGCAACAAAAAGATGATACATGGCAACAAATTGACTTTGATTTGTTTTATTTCCTTTCTTAAGAGCGCTCTTTCTACAACGTGTTGCTTGAATCTTTGCCACTCCGAGGGTTTTACCCGGGGTGCAGGTTTTGCATGTTGGATTGTGAGTTCTGACAGCGTGCAGTGACAGCTCCTCACTGCCTGTGACTGTTGTACGTACCAGGCTGTTCTGGGACGCTTTTGTTTTCGGTTTCATGTGGGGCATTTTTACGGCTCTATAGTTCCTTGTAACCACATTTTCTGGGAGATGGCAGGAAGGCAGCAGCAGCTTTTCTGAGCTCAGCGTGGAGTTGGCTGATCGCGGACTGGTCTGGTTTGCATGCTGGCATGCGCCCAGTCACTGAATCAGAGACAGCAGCACCAGGTTCACTCGATGAGGACAGACAGCTAGACTTACGCTGACAGACGTCACAACATGGCAACCTGAACGACAGGAAAATGCTTTTGTGTCGGGGAATGATATTCTTCGTTCTCGCTGAATCAAAACCCTGTCTCCCCATTTATAACGTATGTCATAAGGGCATATGCCATTTTACATACTCTGCTTTATATTTTCATCATGGTTAGTAAAGTTTATATCGATCTGCTTAGTTGTGAGGGGCTGCTTGGACATTTTATAAAGCTTTAATTATCTATTAGATTCTGATATCTTCTTCTTCTCTTTCCTATTATTAATGCATAGGAATATACTGAATAGTCAAATGTGCTTCAAAAAAGAAACATAAAACTATTATGCACGTACACCAACCTGGGTGAAAAGGCTAATTACAGCATGTGCAGTGTATTTTCCTAATGGGCTGAGAGCTCAGTGGGGAGAGCAACAGGATGCTCTATATCTTCGTGGGATGCTACAATGCTATTGGAGCTAACCTGTCTCTATCCATTAGAATGAACAGACTTTTAAGATGTGTCCTCTTTTCGTGCCAAATGATGAGGTTTGTGTAATGTCTCAGATTAGATTGCACTTTAAAGATTTCTGTGCTTGTTTGGAGCAATTTAGGCTCATTTATGTGCCGACAAGTCCGGCCTCTGTACGTGTGCAGGGCCAAAAGCTTTCCCCTCCACCTCTGCGCTAAATCCACATTGGCTCCTAAGCCCGTACAATAAAAGCCAGCACAAGGGTCATATATAAGCCAGTGAGCTACAGAATTGGAAAGCTACATGGAGACCTCGGTTGGCCGGGGTGGCGAGGTGGTGTCGAAGTGATTCTGTCAGCGAGCGCTGCTTCGACACTACAGAACTGGATTGTGGGGACGGCGACTAATCAATTTGCTTCACTGTGAGCCACTAGTAGTGGGTTCGCCCGCATCACATCCACTTCCTGCCTCGCAACCCGACTGGCCGAGCCCACTTCTCACACCACAAATGGGAAACCGGATAGGTTTGCGTGTGTTTCTGTTGGCCCTCTCGGGTGTGTGTACAGGAGAGTTTTAGATAGGCAGATAGTGTGTCAGATTGGGTGTCTTGATCTGTTAATGTACCCATGTAGTCTGGGTCCCGTGTACAGTCGAGAGGCAGCCGCTTTTCAAAGTGTTAAAAATCCAGTGTGTCATTTCAAATACTATTTGCTCTGCGGGGAATGTGTCAGAAAGCGAAGCGTTTGAAATGTTTGAAAGTGATTTGCATTTGTGTCCTGTATCCTGGCTGGGATGGTGCCACATTTGGACTCCTGCTGTGCAGATGTGTGATGCCACTCTAACAGTGGAAGTAATTCCCCCCGCCACACGACTCAATGCGGGAGGCATCAGCTTGTCCTTGTTCCACCCTGAATTTAGGGCTCATGTGGCGGCCTTTAGTGTTCTGTATTAATTATCATCCACCTGCAAAATATTTCATATTAGAAATGTAGGAGACTGTCAGAGATTAGCAGTTGTTGCTTCAAGTGTCCTCCAGGCTTGTGTTATGTTTTTGAAAAGCTTTATTTAAATGTGCTCTCATCAACTCCGTTGGGAATGATTTAAAAATGGGGTATTGTGTTTTTTTTAAGTCAGATGTTTTCTCCTAACAAGTGACTTACTGTTTTGGAATCTATTTTAAATGTGAGTTCATATTCGGCTCCCTCTCACTTTTCCTCTCCACCCTCCAATGACTGCCTCCCTCTCGTCCCACGTGTAGAACTCCGTGAACTTCGTGGACGACAGTTTTCCCCCGGGACCTCGATCCGTGGGCTTTCCCGAAGGCGACAGCGTCCAGCAGCGTATAAAAAAGTGGCTCCGCCCACACGAGATCAACTGCAGCAACTTCAAAGACCGAGGCGTCAAGTGGTCCGTCTTCCGCACGCCGCGGCCCTCTGACATCCTGCAAGGCCTGCTCGGGAACTGCTGGTGAGCCGTCCGACCGCACACAGGACTCTAAAGAGTGTAGATAACAATGATTCACATTTACATACAGATTTTTATTTTTTCTATTAGCTGGTTTCACCTAGGAGACACAAAAATAGCCAAAGTAAAAGAAAATGTGTCATTCCGCTCAGTCCCTGAGAACAGTCAGAGGAATACAAAACAGACAACACATAGTATTTCATGTTGGGTTTAGATGAACACTGCAGCTTGAAGCTAGCAGAGAGAGAGAGCTGCAGACAGTGACAGAGAGGCAGTGAAACAGTAAGTTAAGAAACAGAAAGCGATAAACTGAGAAATTGGGAGGCAGGGAATATAGAAAAAGAAGGCAAGCATTAAATGAAAGAGGGAGCAGGGCGTAGTTGGACAGATGTACAGATACACCTGACAAGGAGATTATTCACGCCAGCGTGAGTCTGGACACATGCTTTATCTCCCTGCCCTTGTTCTGTGTGTCCTTTAGGGGCTGTGCGTGTGCGTGTGCGTGTGCGTGTGCGTGTGCGTGTGCGTGTGCGTGTGTGTGTGTGTGTGTGTGTGTGTGTTACCATTCACAATCTTCCTCTGCACACAAACAACAAAAAGTCCCAAAGTTGTCCCAATACAACTTTTCGCTTCATCTCCAGCACATGCAGCTTATCAAAAAATAACTCTCCCCAGAGCCAAATCCTCTCACTTGCAAAAAGATGTAACCCTAATTCATCTCTCTAACTCTCTCCCTCTCTCTCTCTCTCTCTCTCTCTCTCTCTCTCTCTCTCTCTCTCATTCTCTCTCTCTCGCTCTCCCTCTCCCTCTCCCTCTCTCTTGCTCCCTCTCACACAGACACACACACACACACACACACAATAGGACACTGTGCTAATAAACCGGCAAACAACCCAGCTCCCCTCAGCCTGCCAATGACAGCAGAAGAAAGTAGTGCCAATGCAGTGCCAGTCACCCTTGTCCTCGAGTACAAGCTGACATTAGAGTCACATTATGACACGCCTAATTGGATTTTTATTTGATTCTATGCAGCCGATTGGTTTTTCATCAGCCGCTGGATGGCTGATCGGCCTCACTCAGCCGCCACTTGAACAGATGGGCTATAGCTTTAATAATACACAATCCCAGCCCCACACAAAGAGTCTTTTAAAGGCTGCTTTACTGACACCAACAGCCGGCAGCCGGACTGAAAAGGGATATTACTTTCATCTTTCATCTGCGGATGTAGTGACAAAAGTGGGTTTGGTCATTTGTAGTAATGTCATTAATGAAGCGGGTTGGGATATGGACAAAGAGAAATATTTTTAGCTCATTGTCCCCAAAAATCCACTGTTTGTAGGCATTTCATCATATTGTCTGATCTCTTTCCACACTTTCAGATGAACTAATGTTCACTTTAAAATATATTCCTTTTAAGTTGGATCCCCCTCGTCCCCAGCCGCGTTTCTCTTTTGTGAGGAATTAGCATTTTCTGATGTATCCGGATTTTTGATTAACTAATTTCTCTTGCCAGCTAATTAGAGGAGGCGAGTCGGTTTGTCTTTGCTGCGGGGTGAATTAACAGTAATGGGTAGGTAACCAGAAGGCATAGAAGCTTGACTCATCAAATGTGATTGATTTTAAATGAGGGCAAATTATGTTTTAGAAAAACCTGCTTGAGGTGCCTTTTTGGAAAAAGGACATTTTAATTCCACATTCACGATCTCACGGCTGCTTGTCCGTCTGTTTCTTTTAGTTTTCTTTGATTGCGTCTGTCGGTCGACATTCCTTATCCCTACCTGTCTTTTCGACTAAAGCTGGGATCCATTCAGCCATCCAGCTGTCCGTCACGATCAGCTGATCATTTATGTCTCGTCTCCCTTTGTTTCGCTGCTCAATTCCGCTTTGTTTCAGTCGCATCCTCTCATTCACCCATCTGTCTATCTGGATCCGACGTTTCATTTTCCAACTCATCGAGTTTTTAACCCCCTCCAGGTTCCTGAGTGCGCTGGCGGTGCTGGCGGAGCGTCCGGAGCTGGTGGAGAGGGTAATGATCACCAGGACAATCTGCACAGAGGGCGCCTACCAGGTTCGGTTATGTAAAGACGGGACGTGGACGACGGTGCTGGTGGACGACATGCTGCCCTGCGACGACTACGGCTACCTCCTCTTCTCCCAGGTCAGGAAACGACAGAGGGATGTGAGAAGCCCTTGAGGGAGCTCTTCTTCTCTGTTTGAGACTCGAGGCTACTTTAGCCGCTCCGAGCATTAACACACGTAATCTGCGACTTTTCTGTCGGCAACCGAGTTGCATTATAGGTAAAATAAGAGTTAGCTTTTGACACAAAAGAAGACTGCAGGGAATGAGATCGACGGTATCGGTTCTGCTGCATTGATTTTGAACTGTCCATCGGGAGTCTGACAATGTTTAAGAGGAGCAAATGTCAAATTGGTGGAGTACTTTTTTTCCAGGCAGCAAGGATGGTTGACATATATGCTGTCTGATTTATCAGCAAGCAGGGCATTCATAAGTTCCCTTGTGCTTGTTCTGGGCAGTCATAATCGTCAAGTAGATGGAGTTACAGCCTCACATTAGTGTAGTATCCACTTCTTAAATGCTCGCCTTTTATCACGAGCACGTCTCTACGGTCCCACAGAGGAGGATCGTACCTGGAGGTCTAATTAATCAACAGTCAATTACAGGACCAATGATAGTTTTGCATTCTGCCACAAACAAAGCAGAGGGACACACATCCGCGCCCACGCATGCTAGAGAGAAACACCTTATCTACCAGATGCTGCTCAGACTGCCAATCGCCAACCTCAGATCTCAACCAAGGCTAGCAGAGAGAAAAGGTCTTAGAAGGGACATTAGGCAGAAGTAAATTACTTCACCATGATGACTCAAGCGTGGACGAAATGCAGGACAAAATGTAAAGACAACAGTTATGTGTGGTGATGATGTAAAAGAATATGAGAAACATAAATATGACCTTTTTTTGTTGACAGTTTATGTTCTTAAACCTTGACTCATTTGAGTCCCAGCCAACAGGTTGAGAGCCAACACCTCCAAACAAACCCCACAGCCTACACAACATCCTGTTAGAGCTGTACTCACAACTGAGACTTGACTAAATATTTGCTCCTTCTCTTTCCCATGGTTCCAGGCCCAGAGGAAGCAGCTATGGGTGGCGTTGATCGAGAAGGCCCTGGCCAAACTCCACGGCTCCTACTTTGCCCTGCAGGCAGGGCGCGCCATCGAGGGCCTGGCCACGCTGACGGGGGCCCCCTGTGACTCGCTGATGCTCCAGGTCAGCTCCACCAACCCTCGGGAGGAACCCATCGACACGGATCTCATCTGGGCCAAGATGCTCAGCTCCAAAGAGGCTGGGTACGAGAGGGGAATTTCGGTGCAATGACGACCGTCTTTGTTTGTTGTCACTTATTCCTATCATTTTCCACCGTGTCCTGATAAATAATGAATACAAATGTCTACTATAGAGTGATATATCCTTGTACAGCACAGAAAAAAATGATAAATAGCAAAACATCTCATCGGAAAATCAGCGGATCAACTCCCTCTAATCCCAACTACAAACACGAAGGTGTTTCAAAACGACAAAGGACCTGAATGCCAATTAGCGGCATGTGTTAGTGATAAAGGAGGTCTGATAGTCAGCGCTTTGATACGTGTGCTTCCAAAGCAACATGAGACAGCTAGCAGAACTCCAAAGAGGCCAAATCATCTGTGGCCAAACTGCAGGTCCATCTGTCAGAAAACCTGCAGGATTATTCAATATATCAAAGGGGAACAGCCTGGAAAATTACGACAACATTGGTATACTTTACTGAACAGAGATGAGCTGCATCAGCGAAGAAGAAGCAGCAGTTACACATTGAAAACAGATCGTTTTGTTGTCTGTAACTCTGTATTGCTG
Organism: Clinocottus analis; assembly: GCF_023055335.1. NCBI lineage: Eukaryota > Metazoa > Chordata > Actinopteri > Perciformes > Cottidae > Clinocottus > Clinocottus analis. Next base: position 8,589,062 of record NW_027175920.1, on the reverse strand, counting down.
CTATGTCTAAAGCTCTCCTGTTTAAATAAAGATTAAATAAGTAAGTCAATAATGAATTAACATAATTAGCTATGCACAAGAAGAAGATTACAAAGTGGAATTGAACGTTTTTTTTAAACTTTGTTTGTTATATTTGTTCCAGAAAATTATTAGAATATGGAAATCATTTCTAAACGTTATGGTGATAGCTTTTGAATCTTCTATGTCTGTTAGGTTTCTGATGGGTGCATCTTGTGGAGGGGGCAACATGAAGGTTGACGACGTCGTCTATGAGTCTCTGGGCCTTCGGCCTCGACATGCCTATTCCATCCTGGACGTACGAGATGTCCAGGGCTACAGGTATGAAGCCATGTGAAGAGGGATGATCTGAGAGTATCTAATACTCTGTGAGTTTCTCTCTGTACGTCTATCAATCTGCTCCATCTCTCTTCATTCATCAATTTCATCCTGGTCACACAACATATAGACTTCCAAAGGAAAAACGACAAAATTAAATGGCCGTACTTTGTCTGCATGCTGACCACATGGCCTTAACGAATACAGTTAATTCACGAAAACAAATCAATGGGGTCCCTTAGTTGCATGGGAGGACATGTCCTATTCATTTTCTCTAAAGGTAGTATGAGTCTACACTTCCGCAGCTTGCATCCGCATGAAACTCTCTCGAATGAGTCAGTGCAAATGATTAACAACTACGCTAAAAATAATATCAGGTGCCGAGATTTACAAAGTCGAAGATACAAGATAGAATATCATGAGGTGAGAAATTAACCAAGACGCCCACAATGCATTTAATTTAATTCAATTCAATTTCTGATTTGGGGTGAACTCAGCGAGGGATTCCTATTTTCTTCACAACAAGAGATTTGAATTCCCTCCTGCGTCTCTCTAATGGCGGCTGAGGCTCATGGGTATTTTAATGCTTGCCGTTCTAAAGTTATGGGGGGAGGTAAACAACATTTAAATAATTAAAACTGGAGGCCATAACATAAAGTAACTGAATCATAACATAATCCGCAGAGTGCTGTGTGACTGTGTTAACTCATGTTCAGGATATCATAAAGAGAACTGTTTGAAGTTGGAATAAGACGGGAAAAACATCAAATCTATAAGTGCCATTCCACTTACAAAAGGCTCATCTTAGTTGTGTCATTTTGGAAGCTTTTCCTTCAATTCCTCCTTTTTTGCTAGATTTCATAGTGGAAGCCAGTGAATCAGACAGCGTGTTGGGATTGCAGGTCTCTTTTATGTCCTAATGTTCACTCTTTAAAAAAGAATATGTTCATAAATAAGTATCCTAGGTTTAGAATTGATTGAGCAGATGGACACTTTGTGGAGGTACTTGAATGCCTCATAGGTAAATGGGGTAGAAGCTTGATGCCAACAGAGAACAGGTGCACAACAGTTCACTTTGGTCAGCAGTGTTAGTCAACACAATGGAGGGATCCTCTGTCCTACCTGTGAGAGGAGGTTGAGAGTAGCTGTAAATCTCAGATGTAATTTGCTCAAGAGTCCCACACAAGCACTTTAATTTACAGCCATAAAGCAATCTGAGTGGAAGATTGGGCCACAGCCCTTGATCGAAAAGGAGTTGAAGTCCTCCTGCTTGGAGCCAGAGGAGATGAAAAGCAGCTTGGAAACAGCCGTTCACCTGCACTTTTTTTCCTCGGAAAGAGGGGGCTCTCCAATATGGTTGTCCATTATACCTCCTAAGTTTCTCACTGTAGGAGGAGGGAGGGAAGGGGTAGTAAAATGAAATGGGTTGTTAAAAAGTAGGCAATGATCCATAAGGGGAGCAGAGATTGGATACTGCGTTGACAGAAAGCTGTTGTCTCTCTAACTGGATCCTGTAATTGGCTCTCCCTCTCCATCCATCCTCCTCCTCCCTAACTGTCACTCTTTGGCCGCGCTTCAGGTTGTTGCGGCTGCGTAACCCGTGGGGTCGCTTCTCTTGGAACGGCAGCTGGTCGGACGAGTGGACAGAATGGCCGCAGCACTTGCGCCACGAGCTGATGGCTCACGGCAGCAGCGAGGGGGTCTTCTGGATGGAGTACAGCGACTTCATAAAGTAAGAACCATGTTTCCTGAGGGATTTCAGTTACTATTTTAGTTATAAATGTGTACATCTTGTCCGGCTGAGATCCATTTGTTGTTTTTTTTTACCAGGACAAATGCAACCATAATGACAGAAGCCAAAACATTTGAATCCACATTTGTAGATGGGGATTGTCTCATGAAGTAGCTCACAGGCTCCTTTCAATTATTAATTCCAATCATTCATTTCCAGTTGACCTTTCTTCCCTCTAGCGGCCACCAGGGGACATAGCAGCATCTCAAGTTGACACTGACCCCTTTTATCTTATTTATATTGTATGTCTCTGATGCTGTACTTTTTACAAGTGACTCCAGAAGTCAGCCACTGTGCCCACATGATGGATGCACAGCTTTGAGCCATGGAGGCTGTGGCCGCTAACGCTACACTTCTTGTGTTTATTCCAAACACGCCACTGTTACAAATGTAAAATGCATGAACACCTGTGATGTTCATCCCAGGAAAGATCTACTCGGCGCCAGCTGTTTCGCAAATGTCAAAGCTTTTGTTTACTGATTTCGGGTGAAATAACTCTTGAAAATGCCCTTTAATTGTGGCATGATGGACACACGTAATGTACTAAAAGTGATGGATTATTATCCTCATGCCTTTGTGGATTTTTGCCTACCATCTGGTATTGATGTCAAACGTAATGACGCCGTAGTTTTTTTCTTTCAGTGCGTTTTTTTTTGTGCGTCATACACCGGTTCCCACAGGTTTTTTTTGCGGTTGCTTTTGCTGTGAGCGTGTGTTGTATTAGCTTAATTTTGTCATTCAATCACACAGAGCATCAAGTTGTTTTTGTGTTCCTCAAACACGACCATACCACTGAGCAGTGACCTTGTTTAAAGTTAGTAAACACTGTTGCCTGTAACAGCTTGAATGAAAAGTACTCTGAAACATAACAGGGAGTTGTTGCCTTGGACGGCGATAAAACAGAACTGACTGAACCATCACGTTGTAAAAAATAACTGAACTGAATCACAGCCAAAAAAAAAAAATCTAAATTAAATTTGAAGAGAATCTGTGTGACCTGCCAACAAAATAATTTCACCAAGTGTAGAACCCGATTTTACACCCTACAAAAAGTTATGTCGTGTACCGGACCGAAAAGGTTTTTCTCTCACCGTCAGCACACCGTCTGATCAATGGCCGTTGTCACAAAGTCCACCGGGTTAGTAGGCTCGCCTAAAGATAAATGATGTGTGTATCGGGCTCTTATTCATGTCCCTCGTGTCTAACAAAATAAGAGTTGCAAGAAGTCCAGAGGGATCAATGCTGCTGTCCCCCTGAACAACTCAAACCTGAGAAATGTGTGCGGCCCGGACCTGAAACCCATCTGTCTCCTGACTGTTTATTGTATTCTCTAACGGAAAAATAATCTCCCATTTTTTGTCGGTATGGAAAAAGAAAAAGTGGTCAGCTTGTCGGATAAATATTAAGGCCCCCTTTTTTGACCATTTAACTCAAGTGGACAAATAGGTGATGGTGCTGATATTGATTACAAAACCATTTCAGAAGGATTATACCACTCCCAACAAGACATATTTATACCTAGTGATCAAAGATTCAGCTTGTCCCCTTTTTTTCCCGATCTCTTCTTCCCAAAAAAGTAAGACGTGAGACAGTTGTCAGTGGGAGGTTAGGAAGTGATGAAACAATGAAAAACAGACTGAAAGCGAGGAAGAGGATGTCTCTCGGGGCCTGCGTCTTTGAAGAAGAAGGTCTTGATGTGTTAGCAAGGTAAATGGTGTTTGTACAGCAGCGCGCTCGGAGGCTATGCTAATGTTGAAGACTTCCTTGGATGCGTACAAATAGACTGGGCTAGAAACGGGGTCAGAGCAGCCGGGTCAAACTGTTCGTGTGCCCCTACGCAACACTTTCCTGTTGATGCTGCGCTGTTGTAGTAAAGAAGGCTCCATTCCTCCCTCAAGGTACTTTGACTCGGTGGACATCTGTAAGATCCACACTGACTGGCAGGAGGTGAGGCTACAGGGCTGCTTTCCCAGCAAGGCCAGCGGGCCGGTCACCGTCACAGCCCTCACCGTGCTGGAGAGGACAGCTCTGGAGTTTGCGCTCTTCCAGGAGGGAAGCAGGTACACACAGCAGCCATCAGCATCCATCAGCAGTTTTTTTCTTCTCCCCACCATTGTGTCGCGCTGACGCCGTTCGTCCTCTGTGCAGGCGCTCGGACACGGCCGACAGCCACCTGCTGGACCTGTGCATCATGGTGTTCCGCGCCTCCTTCGGCAGCGGCAACAAGCTGACTCTGGGCCGCCTGCTGGCCCACAGCAAGCGGGCGGTGAAGAAGTTCGTCGGCTGCGATGTGATGCTGGAGCCGGGGGAGTACGCAGTGGTCTGCTGCGCCTTTAACCACTGGCAGATGAATGTCAGCGGGACGGGAGGACCGCCCACGCCCAGTAAGTTGACCGACGCGACGTGCGATGCTTTTGTTGCTCATGAACGTCCGCTTCACCCAGACTCATAACCTTGTTTTCTCCACAGCAGCAGGCACTTGTCCTGACGCGTATCTCTCTCCCGCAGTCTCCAGTCCTACCAGCGGGGCAGCGCGGCGGCCCAGCCAAGACTTCCCCGGCTACATCCTCGCTATCTACAGCTCTAGGCAGGTGATGGTGGAGCAGGTGGAGGCGATGGCCACCACGCTGGCCGATGCCATCATCCTGCTCACGGAAAACAAGGGCGAGAGACACGAGGTGAGACACGTGTACACGCTCGTCTGAGAACAAGAGAATAAGCTCCCTCGTCTCTCTTTCTCACACACACACACACACACACACTGTTTGAGTATAATGCTTGTGAAGCTGGAGAACGCTTTCAACTCCGTAAGCCACTTTGAGATAACACTTCAGATTTCCATAGCAGAGTCCGGAATCCTATTCTGCCTCGAACACATGCAAGTATACGTGCATCATCTCTCACATGCACGCACAAAGCCGCTCACACCCAAGGAAGTGAATTATTCTGGCTCTCAAGTGCTGTCACATTGGCTGGTTTTGGAGAGGATGACAGAGCTTTTTAAACACTTGATATCATCTTTGTTAAATCATTCAGCACTTGAGCTCTCCAGGAATTCACCGCTCAGTAGGTGGGCCACGCGCTCACGAGTGTGTGACAGCCAATCCACAAACAGTAGTGTTTAAACTATATAGTTAAAAAAAAAATACATATTATTTTTAATAGTTTGTGTGGGCGGTATTAATAAGTCGCCTAAGCTGTTGTGTGTCATGAAACAATAGATTTGTGTTATGACGCATACATTGCTGCATTTTAAAACAATAGTGATGTACGTTTATCGATACAGCTACATAATAGTTGGACTACAGATTATTTTCAAGCCATCGGTTCATCAAAAAAAACAAGTCACGCAAGCATAAATCTGGCAGTCTCTCTGCTGCCTCAATAGACCAGAATGCACTGCAGCCGCGAGACATGTTGTTTATTGGGAAGGGAGAGGGGGTGAACGTCTTTCTTAATCAAATTCCTGCATGTTTCTCAGGGCCGCGAGGGCATGACGTGCTACTACCTGACCCACGGCTGGGCGGGGCTCATCGTAGTGGTGGAGAACCGCCACCCCAAATACTACCTCCACGTCTCCTGTGACTGCACCGACAGCTTCAATGTGGTGTCCACGCGCGGCAGCCTCAAGACCATAGACAGCGTACCGCCTTTGCACAGGTATGCACACATACACACACACACACACACACACACATACACACACACACACACGCACCCCTTATTTTCTCTTCCTCACACACGAGAAGAGTCCAGTTTTTTTTAAAGAAAGTTATATTTCACCTTGGAAGAAAACAACCTGAATAGATTGCAAGTGAAGAGATTAAATGTGTGAGGAACATTTGGTACAGGTGCAAAAAACATCCAGTCCTTCAGACGATTATATCTGTCCACACTACTTTAGACGCCAGTGATCCCTGAGGATTAGCGTTCAGTATTTCTTAATCTACCTTAGGCTGGTCTCAGCACAGCTAGAGCTGCCTTTGTTTCCTGTTGGTCCCCATTGTTCTCTTCCCATCAAAGCCACTGATTTAGAGACCTACAAAATATAGTACGCTCGTAGTCACCTATGAGATGCAGCACAGTGGAGTTTTTCACACATCATTAGGTTTATCTGAATTTAGGTTCTTTGGACATCTACTCTGTGGATGTTTCAGGCGTGCAGACACATTTCAGCATACATTAATTAATATTTACGACCTCATCCCCTTGAAGTTATGTCCCACACATAATGGGAGACTGTAAAAAGTCACCAAGCATGAGGGCCGTGTTTTTCATTTCCTTTTCTCTCTCCTGACTATTTTCTCCGTTCACTATCCGTTCTGCTGCAATATCCCAGTCTTATTTTCTGATCTTCTTCCTCATTTGCTTTTATACAATCAGTTCAGAGGCAGAAACATTTAGCAGCTTGGAAATATTCAGGTTTCTCACTGGGGTGTACACAGATGTCGTTAAGACTGTGGAAGTGTGAATAACTGTCGCCATGTTACCTCATCTTGTTCTCTAAATAGACTGAAACCGTGCTGACTTAGCACCTTGTCTTCATCCAATCATAGCTTTAACTTTGCTGAGTAGCTAATAAACAGTTCCAAGATCAGTGGCATACTTACACATGAACAATAATTATTTGCTAGAAGAAATAGTTTGAAAGAAGGAAGGCTGACTTTTTTGAGAGGTAATTTTTTTCTCATCTATGGTTCATTTCAGAATGTATTACTAAATTACTACAGCAAAAAGATCTAAACTAATTATATTTATTTTGATTGATTGCAACACGGAGTGGGATGAAAGTACTGATGGGCTTGAGTCCATTAGCAGCTGTAGGCCGGTTGTCTGTTCCTCATACCCGCTTTAGTTAACTATAATAACTGTTTAGTCAGCAGCTCGTTATAAAGAACTGGCTGTTTTTCCCATAAATGTATTATTTTAATATACTACGGGGGGCTGAGGAGTCTGAAGAAAATAGGATTTACGCTAGGGAGGATCTTGCTTTTTTATAAAATGAAATATAGGATTTCGCCCTCCTCCTCAGAAAAGTAATTGTCATCCAGTCCCTTACTTCACTTCACCATATACAATGCACGACATGAAAATACCACATTTGTATTCAGAATGGTGCCTCGAACAGGAGCTGCTCCATGTGTTTATTCCCCACCGCTCTCTGTCTCCCCCTGCAGGCAGGTGCTGGTGGTGCTTTCCCAGCTGGAAGGAAACGCCGGCTTCTCCATCACCCACCGCCTGGCTCACCGCAAGGCGGCCCAGGCCTCGCTGGGAGACTGGACCCCCACCAAAGCCACGCACAGCCCCCTGCTCACTCCGGACATTGATGGCCTGCATCGTCCTCGGCCACTATGACCACCGCCCACTATCTCACTCATACACGCTGACTATTATCCAATGAACTGTCGCGCCACTGGAAAAGCCAGGCAAGGAAGGGCGAGTGTTGTGTGCAGCCCTAAAACGTGGAGAACACACACACACACACACACCTGAATGTAAAGCATAAACGTGCAGCATTTATCTGCTGTCCTCCAAATTCTCCATAAATGCTTTTCATCCGGTCGACTCCCTTGCCAAATGGATGTGCCATGTCAGGATGAAAAGAGGGAACGGGCCACATGGAGTGACCTGCATTTGACTCCCCAAACTGTTTTTCACACAGGCACCTAACAGGATCCAGCTCAGACTACTTGAAATTCTGGATGTTTTCGGTACGAGCGCTGTACGAGGGATGTCATCCCTGAGTTACGTATGCTTGGAGACGACTCTGCTTTCTCCACAGAATTCAGGGTGCGGTGCCGTAACTACTGAGCCATTTGCCGGCCCACAAACTTTGAGCCAATCACCCGCAGCGATCAGACACTTGCAAGGACAGCTAACCAAGCAGGAGACTTCAGGGGGAGTTTATCTCGCCGAGCCCTCAGTACGGTACTTAATGAGCCAAAACCCACATTCTAGTTTGACTCGCAGTCATACATGTTTGTTTTTTAACTCGAGACGATACACGTCGGTCTTACTTGTGTTGTACACGGCCCTTGTTAACGTCGTGCCCATATTTGTGTTTTGTTTTTTTTGAGGCCGCGGAAAAGCCATCTTTCATACAGTACTGTCTGTCCTCACGCTCCATCATCATCCCCGCAGTGCTGTCTCGCTCTCTCTCTCTCTCTAGCTCAGGACCAAACGCGTGATTTGTCGAGTAAGTTGGAGTCGAGCAAAAGCTCAAGCTGATGTGGCAGGTGAACGGTGCCCAGATAGCTGGAACGTCATCTTTCTGTCAACACTTACCAGCCAAGCCGTGCGGGAGAGAGGTTTTAACTTGTGAAATACTGACACATAATAGAATTCCCTTCCAAGCGGTTCAATGGACTAACATACAAGTTGGCCCTTTTCCCTTTAGAGAAACAAGCACTCTAGCTCCTTTTTTTCCTGTCTCTCGCATACTCTAATTCATTTTCGCTCGGCCTCAGTTTGGGGTCGAAACGCTGGAGGCGAGTCATTACATGACCAGCTTTGTAGTTTACCCCTCGGGCACGCTGGCTTTTCTCATCCAGATCGGCAGCCAGTTTACATCTTCACACGTAAATTCACACTCTCCTCTCTAGACAAATTAACGGATTGCGACGCCCCAAAAGTTGTGTCGGATCTTTCGTGGTACCGAAGGTCAGCGAGTATTTGTCTATTTCCCAGTGTTTTGATTTACACTTCAGTGTGCTTAGGGAGTGCCGGAGGAGCCAGTGGCTGTTTGAACAGTCAGTTCGCCATCCGGGGAGCTCTTGCGACGAGCTGCCGAGTTTACTTTGGGAGGTCAGGGACCATTTTTGTTTGCTCGGGTGCAGCACGAGCATCTGGGCGCCCCTCCCACAAGGCGACACCGACCGCACATTAGCGACAGCGCACAGAACTCGTGTACTAACAAATTAGCATTTTGTCAGTCTGCCTGCATACGTAACAGGAGCGTAAAGGGACCCCTGAGACACGTTGTGACACAGAAAATAGTCGTGTTTCGTCTGCGTGGTTTCAAAGGACGGGTTGCCTGCAGCTGTTTCCACGTCGCTCCCCCTTTAAGGCCCAGCCTAATTCCTCCAGTGTCAAAGCCATTACTCCTACTTCACTTGGGATCTTTCGGTCCTCACCATGGCAACATAAATGTTTCATCAGAGAGAGGGGGGAGACTGACGCGGTACTATAGTAACAGGATGGCGTGGGAGACTTTATTTCAAGTCAAAGTTGATGTATTGTGTTGTGAAATAGGGGGGGAAAAAACTTGAAAGCTGATAAGCAAAATCGCTGGAGTGTTCACACTATGATTGATTGTTGGGCGGGGAAAATTGCTGTTCTTTATCGTGTCAAGTTCATTTTGAGTTTAAACTCTAAAGTTCCCACGTGAGAGGATTCAGTTGGAGGCTCGAAGCTCAGCAGTTGAGAAAGTGACGACACGTGCATGACCTCGTGAGCATTCGGTCGGTAGCGTCGACGGTAAACGGCGGCACGGCGTCCCGTCTGCTGACAGGCGGCACGTCACCACACCTCCAGGACAGCTCGCAGGAATACGAAAACCTACTCCGGCTGTGTCATGTGTCTTTGATGAAACCTGAAGCTGAGGTAGCTGTAAATATGTTTTCCAAAGAAACACAACGTGTGATGTCTGTCCGCCCTGTGTGAGCGTGCGTGATCACAGGCGAGCTGTGACCTTTAATTTATTTGTATAAGTGATTTGCAGGCCTGTTGTCAAATGAATATTGCTGAATACTGGACTGATGTATGACAGATAAAGGAATGTGATGATGCTATGGCTTTAGTTTGAGCACAGAGGGATTAGCTGGACAAGAAATGAACCTGCACTGAATCACCTGCAATGACACCTCAAAATCCAATCACTTTACATTTACATGAGATTGTTTTTTTTTTTGTTGCTTTTGTTATATTCTATGTGTCATTTTTGGCTCTTGCTGGTGTCCTTTGAACCTACTCCTCTTCTGTGAAGTTGTGGTGGTGACTCTTCTGTGTGTCGGTGGCGCCCCCTGCTGCTGGAAAGGGCTGCAGCCGGAGAACACGGCGCCTTTTCTCTCCTCTCCTTCGTCTGGTTCCCTAGTTGTAAATATTACAGACTGCAAACTAAAGCCACAGATAAGATAGAAAATGGGGGGGGGAAATGTACTGACCCTTTTAAAGTTTTAAAAATAAAAAATGAAAGTATGATAGAAACTAAACAATGAAACCTAATGCTGAAAAAAATGGAATTCTTATGAATGTGATATATATTTTATCGATATTTTCTGGGATGGGAATATGAGTATATGTGTACAAACATATGTATGTTTAATTTTCAATCTCAGGTTCCGATGGACCAAATAAATTTTTTTAAATTAACATTTGTCCTCATTGCAAACAGTTTTTCACACATGCACATTTCCATTGACTGTACTTTAACAAAGGCTTTCTGTGGTTTGTGACTCGTGGAAAAGACCTGACAGAGATCTGTTTGATTTGTTCTGTTCAGGCTTTTGTCTTTGATGAATAGCAAGAGGAAGTCAGAGCTCTCAAGCTGTAAATGCTGAAGTGGGAAAACAGTCTGATGAAAGGATAATGTGTTTGCGTGTAAAAAAAAAAAGAAAATGTTTTCACTGACATGCAGACTTGTTTACAACACTCATATTGATTCCAGGAATCCACTTTTGGATGTGTTAATTGGTTCCTGTTTGCTTTTCATTTCTCATCAGTCTCTCCCTTCTTCCAGCAGACTTTAGTATAAATATATATAGATATAGATATAGATATATATATATATATATATATATATATATATATATATATATATATATACATATATATATATATATATATATATATATATATATATATATATATATATATATATATATATATACATATATATATATATATATATATATATATATATATATATATATATATATATATATATATATATATATATATACATATATATATATATATATATATATATATATATATATATATATATATATATATATATATATATATATACATATATATATATATATATATATATATATATATATATATATATATATATACATATATATATATATATATATATATATATATATATATATATATATATATATATATATATATATATACACATACATACATATGCATTAAGTATATGTGTTTGTGTGTATAACATATGTTCACTAGTGGTGAATACAGGCTCAAGAAAATATTCGGACAGAATACTTAATTATATGTAATAGGAGCAGACGAAGTTTCATTCATTTTAATGTGTTTGGTTTAGCAAAAAACAATTTGAAAGCCTCATATATATTCTGCTTTCACGGTATTTTTTCCTTTATTAAAATATATTGGAGATGACACAAAAGCAGTTTAAAAAATAGTTCAATGTGTGTATGTGTCGTCTCCCTGTTTCAGTCCCCCCCCCCCCCTCCTCCCCTCTCCTCTCCCCTCAGATGCCATGACCACTCGATAGTGCCCCAGCCCCTCTGGCTACTTCCCCAACTTTGGCTCTGTGGCGGGTGACTTCATTGCTGACCCCAGCAGGGACACGGTGAAGCTCCAAGACGCGGAGACTTCCACAATAAGAAGCCGTCAATCACTTTGTTCTCCCAGGAATCATCTGGAAGGCTCTCTGCTCATCTGCAACCGAAGGTATGACCGCTAAATGATCTCCCCATGTCTTCAGTCTTCGTCTCCTTATAGTGTGCAGTGCACCACGGTAGGGTGAAAATGTGATAATGCTGTAGTCAGATAGTCAGCAGAGAGACTTTGCATGTTAAAATCTCAACAGTGACACGGTCAGAAATGTGAGGAGGGATGAGCAAAGAAACAAAAGAAAAAAATGCCTCCTCATGGGAAATCTGTTAATTTCCAACCCCCGCTCTGTAGATATGAAGGAGCTAATTACATATAGGCCTTTCAATTTTGTCTGCAGACATGATAAGGCAACACTTGGTAAAAAAAAAAAGAAGAGAGATACAGTATTCCTTAAAGTAGAGGAGAGGTTGTCAAATAAAACTGGAGCATAATCGGTGGGTACAACAGACGGTCTCAATGTGATTAAGACTTACAAAGTGCCATTGCTGCAAGCTGCTTGGAGTTAAATGCATATTTGTGTGACATCAAGGCCAAGCTAAGCATTGCTGTACTTTAGAGGGAAGTAGATGATGTTTAATCACAGTAAACAGGACAAAACTGTGAGCGTCCAAGACTTTACACACGACGTCTTGGACGCTCATCAAATCTAAAGAAAGATTCACGGAGCTTCTGCCCCCCAAAGGTGATCATATTTCTCGCCCCTCTTATTTCCCCATGTCTCATACCAAGTGAATAAAACATGACACGCAAGTATAGACGTGTACAGGGGCGACTGCTTCAGTGAGAGAGATCGGGTGTTCGATCCCCTGCTCAGCCAGTCCATGTCCACTCCATGAGCAAGATACTTGTGGTGTAGGATGGTTAGTTAGGGTCCTGATGGGCAGGTGCCCCCTGTGTGTGTGTGTGTGTGTGTGTGTGTGTGTGTGTGTGTGTGTGTGTGTGTGATGGCGGAGCTCAAGAAACAAGCCCGTCGCCTCCGCCTGTCTAAGAATCTGGGTGCTCCTCTTGTCATGAGAGCCTCTGTCATCAGGGCCATGAAGCCAGACAGTAAATGTATTTTAAAGTCCATCGTATGCTGAGACGCGGTCGGCTTTGAACAGGAATAGGAACCTGTTGTGTCGTTTGATGTGTAGCCTGTTCCACTGCTGCTTGGTGAAAAGTTCCTATCCTTGAAAAAGTCATACTTGAAAGTCTGCCGCAGCTCACTTTGTTATTTACTGTGTATTTGTTGTGTGTGTATGTTATCAACTGTTCTGAAATAGCATGTGTGGGTCCTGGCAGCAGTGATGTATTTTCAGGAGGAGCGTTTCCAACCCTGTCTGGGGTCTTCTAATAGCAGAGAAAACCTTTGTGTGTCTGTGCAGGGGGCTACTTGGTTGTCAGGGCGCATAGAACAAATACCTCTGTGAGCTCGGGACTGTATGTCCTTCTGCCAGAGTCAACATTTCCATCCCTGCTTCTTCTCATTTGTCAGCGGCAGCAGCTCTTGGGGTCGGGGGGGGTGCAGACTCTGCTTTGTGTCGGTCAAGAGCCACACAGCACATCGACCACTGGATTTGATGTTTGAGAACGTTAAAGGGGGACAATGTTGTTTGGGCTCGCTATGAGAAACACAATCCAGGCCCACGACGACGCGTCTCAATGAGATTACCTGTATGAATAGAGGTTAAATGAAAGTAAAATAACATTTTTACACTTTTGTGTAATGCTTAAGGCCACAAAATGACGTCCCAGATCCCAGCGCTGCCACAGCCGGACGCTCCCCGGACTGACAGCGTCTTTTCCGTCCTGTCTGGGTTTTACTCTCTGGACTCTGGCGTCCCCGGACTCTCCAAGGTTATTCTCAACAAGCTCAACATGAAGGACTACGGAGAATACAGGTGCTGATACTACCTTACATCCGGCAGCGTTGTACGCCCAGCTGTGTTGTTAATGATTTTCACTAGATTTTGATTAGTTTATTTGGCATTTTCTGCATGTGATGAGTTCCCCTTTCTCCATATGTTACCTCTAACCCTCCATTAAATTCTTGACAAGTGAAGTGTCTGATTCTAATAAGAGCTGCCGTTGAGGGAAAGGCCAAAGGAATGGCTTTCCGCAACTACAAGGAGATGTTCAAGAAGATGGAGGAGACCTTTGAGTTCTGCACCAGCTGCAACAAACTCCCGGCGCATCTCACCGAGGCTCAGACCCTGAAGCGCTGCGTAAAGTAAGTGCTGTCACACAGAATAACGCATTAACAACCGTGTCGACGATCCCAATATTCTGGTGGAGGTTTCCACTAAAACCTCCACCCTTCTCAGATCAGCTGGATCGTCACCCCGATAGCTGCCACGTGTGAAGCATTAGCAGTTGTCATTGTGTCAGGGACAGAATGATTGGCCCTCGAGGTGTGTGAAGCTCCACACAGATGGACTTTGGCCAAAGGCAAATATAGCGAGGTCCCCTGATTGTGTTTCAGTTGTGCTTCATAATGTCAGAGCATCACAGAATATATTTAAGAAGTGTATTGGCAATAAAGAGTACAGCAGGCTTTCTTCTGGCTGTCCGCATCTCCATCGCTCTCTTTCTATCACTCTCTTTCTATCTATCACTCTCTTTCTATCGCTCTCTTTCTATCTATCACTCTCTTTTTATCGCTCTCTTTTTATCGCTCTCTTTCTATCGCTCTTTCTATCGCTCTCTTTCTATCGCTCTCTTTCTATCGCTCTCTTTCTATCACTCTCCTCCTCTCGCTCTCTTTTTATCGCTCTTTTTCTATCACTCCTCCTATTGCTCTCCTCCTATCGCTCTCTTTCTATCACTCTCTTTCTATCGCTCTCCTCCTATTGCTCTCCTATCGCTCTCTTTCTATCACTCTCTCCCTGATTCTCTCTCTCACTGTCTTGCACGTATCTTCCTTGCAATGCTCAGCTGCTCCTGCTTCTCTCTGAGAAGTTACCAGTAGCAGCAAACAAAAAACCCCTCATGACCTTTGACGTCAGAGAATGATCAACAACCGTCCCAGGAGTGCCTCCTTGTGACTTTGCGTCCCTTTTCATTCATTCTGATTCACATTTATCTTTTTAGCACTCTCAAAGCAGAGGCAGCTTCACAGAAGTGTGTTCTGCGTGACCTTTCAAGGGCATGTGTTTTCTCCCCTTGTTCTGTATCACTTTGCCAGCTTTCTTTGGAGGATTAGTACACACAAAGTGTGCCGAGACGGAACACGGAGGCTGATAAATTATTTTATGGAAATGTGTGCGCCTCGAAGGCTGTAAATGATTGCAAGGTAAAGTAATATAGTGTCCCACAGCACCAACTGGCACCGGCTGTCAGACCTCTAATCCAACACATTACCTCGGCACTTAAAGTTTGTGACAACACAAAAGCCCACATCCGCACAAAGAGGTTGTATAAATAATGAATTCAAACTTCTATCTGAGGCGGTGGTTTTGGGCCAGCTGTCCCCTCAAACAGGACAGAATTCATCTTCAGTGTCATGAGTTTGCAACCGAATGAGGTCTAATATAAGATGATGTATGTCTTGGTACAAACAAGACAGGATATCCCTAAAGGGCGTCATCCCTGTGTTATTGATACAAAATAAGATGGGAAGGGATTGGTAGAGGCTGTTGAAGGCAGGCAATGAACGAAGGGAGATGAGTATTTCAAATACAGTTTGGAAAGTTAAAATGTCTGAAATAACTGCTTACCTGTGGATTTCAGTGCATGGTTTCCACGGAGTATAACTGGCTATAAGCTGAGTGATTTTGACTTTTGACATACATGCTTTGAGAGAAACATACATTGCTGAATAAATGAAACTCCTTGAAAGGTTGCCTCTATATACGTTTATATGTCAATAAGGAGCGGGTCCTCTTCATGAAGGCGGCCACTGAGTACAGTAGCCCAGAACAGACAAACAAAACACTAAAGTTTAGAGAAGTTTACAGCCAAATCCCACACATGAACCTTTAAAGATTTGAAAGTTAAAGTGTTCTTTTTTTTGTTCAACTTAACTTTCATGTCTTGCGTCCTTTCTCTCCATTTTCCCTGCGTTGCTTTTTACCCCCATTTTTCTCTCCCAGGTGCTTGAATGTGTACTACTGCACCAAAGACTGTCAGAAAAAGGACTGGCCTCAGCATAAAAAGGTCTGCAAGATGCTGCGCCTGGTGGCAATTGACAGACTAGTGGAGTGGCTGATGTTCACCGGTGAGAAATGAGAAGGCGGTGCTGTCGAAACTGAAACGCCTTGATGCCTGTTTGAGTTCACAAAACACACCAAAAAAAAGCATTCATCATCATTAATGAGATGACATATTTTAAAGATGAGCTGCAGAAATTAAATGCCTGAGAGACAAACACTGACAGAAAGTCACAGTGCTACACTTGTGCGTTTTTGAAATTTTAATTAAAGTTCCCCAGCCTTTGAAACTCTCTGATTGCTTTTCAAACACCATGTAAACTTGCCAGACAGAATCGACACTAATCTGTGTCCTCGGCTCTGTGTCACATAAATCCATCATCCCCCCCCACCTCACAGGAGACCTCCCCCTACCCACGGGGAAGTGGTCCAAGCCCGCTGCTGAGGTGAAGAATTGGGACGACTGGCTTCCCATGCAGGTGGACCTCACGCCACGTCTGGACGCCATCTTGTCTGGTGCCAACATGGCAACCCTATGGAAGAACGCCGGCAGGCCGAGGCCGGATGACTCTGACCTGCAACGGTCTTTGTGGCGGATTCAGAGCGAGTTCCTCTCCCGAGTTCTCACCGTTGGCATGGCCATGCGACACTTTGGCCTTGACCCGCAGGCTGAAGCGCTCACTGTTCACATAGCAGGAGCTTCTCACAACGAGACCATGGGAGCCCGGCTGACGGACTTCGACGAGCTGAACAACATGTTCCCCGGACACCAGGGCATGGAGGTAGTCATGGTGGGACCAGAGGTGGTGGACGGCCCCATCACGAGGCCTCCTCTCAGGTTGTTCGGCCCCAAGCAGAGAGTCTACATCAGCGCCCACAAGGGCCTCTACCACCAGTTCTGGGAAGATGTGGTGGAGAAAGAGGAAGCAGCGAAGCCGGACCTGGTGGTTGGGTTTCATCCAGGTGAGAACATCAACGTCATGAACAAACGACAAGTCAGAGATGTGACCGTACAACCACTGCAATGGTGTACAGGTCTGGTTGAAAGGAGACCTCAAAATGTGACCTTTTAAACGAAACAGTAAAAAGCATAACGATCACTGCAGCTATAAATAGAAACTGCTCAGCTCAAGGGGTCAGCAGTCTTTAAGAAACGGTGACTTGTCTCCGTTTATGCTCATTTGACAATCACCTCTTTTGGAGAACAGAGCAAGCAGGAGACGAGTAACTCACTCGCTCTGGCCTATTCATTAGCGGGAGGCTTTTATTGGGGATTTGGATGATTAATTGGAGCAGCTGGGAAAGAGTTTGGCTTCTGATTGCTGGACTCAGCATAATGTCAGTAAGCTGCCCGTTTCAAAGCCCTCCCCGCAGATTCACTCTGACGCACACTGCAAGCTCCAGGCGTGTGCAAAATCATAGCTCTCGAACAATTTCAAAAATGAACTGAATTTAAATGTTCTGAATTATGGATATCGTTAATAATTTGGGATTTTAATACGCTCTCACAAGCGATCCACCTCATTAAAGTGGCACTTTAACCCCACACCTCTTAAGCTCTTTCACAGAATCTGCTCACTGACCCTTTCGCCTGTAAAGCAGCAGTAAAGCCCCGGCCCAGCCGCACCCAGAACCCGTGCCTCAGTTATCGCCGCAGGCTCCACTGGAGCTAAATATACAGGAATTAGTCATCCTGTGAGTAAACTGCCTGAGTGCCTGGCTGCGTTTCATACCGCAAAGCTGGCAGAGCACTGCGTTATGACACCGTTTGAGTGATAGGGTTGCAGGCAGTGTGGCGGAAGGAATAAGAAAGGAAGGTGTGTGTGAAAGTCACAATGAGAATGAAAGAGGAAGAGGCTGCTGGAAAGCAGTGGAAGAAAAAAAGCAAACTAGACATTGGCCGTAAGAGAATTAAGAGACGGAGAGTGATGTCAGCTGTCAGCTCTCACAAAGAAGATGGATGCTGGCTCAGTAATGCCATTCATACTAAGATGGACCATTAGAAACAGGCGCCTCCTGATGGCTGCTTGTTCCCCCACGAAATACTGGATTTTCATACTTTTATATTTTGAAGTCTATTAGGTTTATTACCAGTAACGGCCGCCCACCATGTGGAAAAGCCATTATTGCATTCCCATTAAAAAGTCGGACTGTAGCGTCTCTTTGTCACCTTAGCTCCTCAAGGTCTAAACGCTTACTCCCCGTTCAATGTTTTATAATGATGGGAAGTGTCACCTCGGGGTTGTTCGTATCGGGACATGCATTATTTAACTCCAAATCCTCTCTTTCTGCTACATGAGTTCCCCGGAAAGATGTTGCAGGCGGTGGAGAACGTGATACCATCTGTGTGTGTGTGGCAGTATCACAGGCCCCCCAACATACCAGAATACACACTAGTAATGCACTGAACAGCTGACGCTTTGATAAATTCATCACATGCGCAGCTTTCTCTTGAGGCTGATTGAAATTGAATCCGTGATTACGTCGTTCTCTTGGACAAACTAATAATGTGAGACCTTATTGATCAGCGCATGCAGGGACATTCTGTTTGCTGCCTGCTTTGGCTCACTGAAGGACACTAAAGCCAGAAGGATTGAGAGTATTTGCTGCCATGGCGGCTTGAACCGCAGTCACTTGTTGAAGGTCGAGCTATTCACCGCTGCGGCTCTGGAAAAAAAAAACATATTCTACTGAAACCAAAGTCAGGGGGAACGTGAATCTGCCGGAGGGATTATGAAACCCAATCCAGCATGAATATGGCAGCACTGCTGCACTCCATCGTCTCTGTGCGATGTCCTCCATCTTCAGCTTCGTGTGGTGCAAAGTTGGAACAAGCGTTCTCCCGTCCAGTTCAAGTTTTTGAGCGAGGTCAGCTTGTTTGCAGCAAGATGTAATTTGTCACATCGACTGATAATTAAGCCGACTGCAAAACAGTCGGTACCACATCCTGAAGGAAATATATTCTAGCTAGCAAGAGGAAGACACGGCGGCTGGAGACGAATCAAGCTCCATCTGACTTGTGTCCTTCAGCCGACTTGTTCAGGGAGGTATGTATGTTACAAGAGTGGCTATAGTTCTAAATTCATTCTGAATGGATTATTTTTTTTAATTATCTTCAAGAGTGTTTGTTTGTTTAATGTGCTCTTCTGGCCGGGTTGAAGTGAGGGGTTTCAGTTGGAAAAAAATGTGACGTAAAAATGTATCAACAATGACGCCGCTATATGACCAACATCAGCAAATGAGACCATCAGCAAGAAAATATATGAGTTATTCCAAATGGTTACCGGGTCAGATTCCTCAAGAAATCAGAACGCCTCACACAGGTTCATCTGAATAACTTCCAAAATGGAGAACTGATGGTCTGGTTGGTGTTTTTCACAGCTCGGCCCTTATGATCTGGTCTCATTGAGGGCCGCAGTGTGTCTCATTATGACGCATGTGTTTTCAACACAGGGTTCCACGCTAACCAGGGTCTGGTAGAAGGTTGGCTGCCCACTCTTCTGCTTCTCAGGGATTACAACATCCCTTCCTTCTTCACCATGTACAGGTTAGTTCCATCACGCGCGTTTCACGTTTTACAGTTGAGAATTACAGCGAGCGTTCCCCTTTGAGCGATAGTAAATATGTAATGTTCACATTGCTTGCCATCTGCTATGCGGATCTGCTCTACTACCGTTGTTGTTCACCCACACATCATGTGTGGTGTCTCTAGTCCTCACCCTGACCTCATCACCACCGTCCTCAGTTATCTTCCACGGCCCGATCACACCTCTCCTTCCACACTTCACACTCCCTCCTGTCGGTGGGAAAAAATACTCTTTGTGCAAAGGCCAAGTTGAAGTAAAGATGTATTTCTTTTGCGGCAAACATTCTCAGCAAACACCCCCTGTAGACTCTAATTTGATGATCTCGCAAAGTATCGATCGAGTTTAATCTCTCCTCGGTCTCTCGTGGACAATAACACTCACTTGGTTCATAGATTCCTGAGCTGTGTCTTTGTCTCCACAGCGAGGCAGAGCTCAAGTCCTCACTCCAGATCCTGTTGGAGTTGGAGATGCACATCCGGGACAGTGGGAGCAATCCGTTCACATCACAGAAACCAGAGCAGGTCCAGTCTTGCCCAAACAAACCCCCGGTCTTCTGCAACTCTCACTACATCCGTTTCCAGGGATTGCTGCCCCAAGAAGACTTAGAGGAGCCTGGGAAAAACAATTAAGAGGCCATCAGGTGGAAAACCAAAACCTGGTTGCAATGCCACAAGCCCTTCACTTTACAGATGTGGTTTCCAACATAGGGTTTGTATATATATATATATATATATATATATATATATATATATATATATATATATATATATATATATATATATATATATATATATATACACAAACACACATCGGGTACACACACACACACATCTATATTGCTATACCATTACTGCTGCAATAGTTCACTTCACACTCTGAAGTAATAAATGATTGAAACAGATAACAGAAGTGACTCGAGCTCATTGTGAAGGGTGATGGCTCCTGAGGGCCTCAGCGGGGTACAAAGGTTTGTACTATTGGATCCCTGAGGCAGCATATTGAATATGAATGCTTTAAAATGTACGACAGGTTTTAAATGGTAAAAACAGAAACAATAAAAGCGATAGCAATATGAACAAGACAGAGAGATGACATAACAGTACAAAAAACACCTTCATAACTAGCATCACAGGTTGAAAGCAGATGTAAATAGGTGAGACTACAAACACTAGACCCACTTTCTGTAAAGATGTTAAATCATTATTTATGTTCCCTCTTTCCTTGTTGAAACATCCATATTGACTTTCCAATAATTTAACAGTTATGAAGTGACAAGGCACATTATGACAATCTTTGTAGGACAGGACCTGCTTTAGAAACTGATCTGTAACAATGATGATAAATACATCGCTCTTAATGTGTGAAAACAACGAATAATGCTGAAGCATCACAGTGTTAAATATACCATTCACCTGCCTTTAATCGAGGTTATTTATACAGACATTTACTGCTGTTTATTTTAAATATATATATATATATATATATATATATATTTATATATATATATATATATATATATATATATATATATATATATATATATATATATATATAAACCCATAAAATAAAAGGTTATTTTTGTAATTAACAACCCCCAATATATATTGGTATATCCCAATATACATGACTAGGTGCCAATTTACCGATTAAGGACAATTAATCAATTCATTGTCCATGGAGTTGTGGGAGGAAACCTTTGGAAACCACGTTCACGGGGAGCCGACATGCGGTGACAAAGTGCCACCGCTGAGCAGTACATGTCTGCTACTGATACATACCAATGAAAAGCACAGATATGATATGTATCTTTCATTTTTAATATACTATGGTTTGTGTTGTTATTAGTTGCTTGAGTAAATTATACTCGGAGACGGACTAAACAAAAAAAGACATGATGCTTAGACTCTAAATCTGGCCTCAAAGTAATCTGTCCGCCCTGCAGCTTTCAAATTTGCCTTTTTCTAAATAAAATGATAATATACAAAAACACAAAGTACGTTTTTGTAAAAATGTCAACGTCGGAGCCTCTGGACGAGCAGAGCGCTGGCGCCCAGCTTCAAAAAGCCAAACAGGTGTTCGAGATTACATTTTTTTAATTGCCTGGTTTTGTTCGCGTGCATGAGGCAGATAGGAGAGGCCTTCAGGGCCCATTTTGACTAACAAGGAAAAACACAAACATCTTACTGCACATGACAAACTGACCTGGACTGACTCCTCAACGGAGGCTTTCATTGCATTGCTGTGAGCTCTGAGACTGGACACACTGTTCACACAGTACGTTGACCAGAGGGACGGTGACGTGACGTCAGCCTCGACTCAGGACTCTGTAGCAGCTGATCTTCCTCTGTGCCTGTGTGCGGTGGCTACTGCAACGAAGGCTGTGGTGCCGTCGGTTGTGTTTGCTGCAGTTTCATCGTATGACACTCTGTGCAGCGGGTTAGTTGGCATCACATTTTTCTGCTCAAGCCGCAGAACTTGTTGCTCTTACAAGCACGAAACCTCACTGCCGACATTATGGTTAACATTTACACAGATTGCCGCTACGCTGTTGGTGTAGTGCACGACTTTGACACCCTGTAGAATCACAGAGGCTTCGTTTGACTTCATCTGGAAAGCCCATTACTCATCACCGTCCCGTGGCCGACTTTGCTAGAAGCCATACTGATCCCTAAAACGGTCTGTTATAAAATGTGAGGCTCACACTAACACTTCTGATCCCTTCTCAACAGGTGATGCGGCAGATGCTGCTGCGGCGAGAAGAGAGGCTTATGTAGGTTCCTCTTTGCAGCTCATAACACTTATGCTATGTGGGCCTTCAGAAATATCTTTCACTTATGATGCTAACGTGTTACATCAAACTGTTCAAAGAGCAGACCTTCTCTAAGTATGTTGCATTAGAAAGACTTTTGTAGACCAACACTCGACGTCATTCCTCCCTCCAAAGTCTTTTTTTTTTTTTAAAGTCAATGTGATGTTCTTCCGTTTAACGACTATTATAGTTCGGGAGTTTCCTCCTAGACCTGGAATCTTTTAGGACAAAAAAATACCGTTTTTTTTAAAGAAATGTAATTGTAGAAAACTTTGAATATATATTGAAATAACTTCTGCTATTGCACTTGATAAATAAAAGTTGATGTATACCATCTGAATACATACTTTCTGAATATGCTAATATGGTGTGTGTGCTATAATAAAAACATTGCATTTTCTTGTTGGGTTCTTTGAATTGACGAGGGAGAGAGACTCAGGACTGTGTGTGTGTGTGTGTGTGTGTGTGTGTGTGTGTGTGTGTGTGTGTGTGTGTGTGTGTGTGTCCTTGTTTCACTCCTTCAGGAAGGAAACGTCTAGTAGTCTGTATTTACAGTGTGACTCTGCCCTCTAGTGGATGACTATACATATATATATATATATATATATATATATATATATATATATATATATATATATATATATATATATATATATATATATATATATATATATATATATATATATATATATATATATACAGGGACCAGATATATATATATATATATATATATATATATATATATATATATATATATATATATATATATATATATATATATATATATATATATATATATATATATATATATATATATATATATATATGAAATAGTCTTGTCCCACAGCAATGGATGCGTTTCTAGTGTTTTCTTGTAGGCAATATGCACAGATACGAGCGCGCTGTCCTTGTGTCATGACTGAAGTCAGGAAGGGTCTGGAGTTGCCAGAGCTTTCGAGAAGGGAAAGCACAGGTGCTACATGAGAGCCCCCAGAGGCCGATCACGTGACACAGCAGAGGAGACGCAGAAGAAGAAACACAGTGGCCGACTCATTCACACATGACGGACACCAAGAGGTGAGTAGGCATTGCCACTTCTTTACTTCCATTTTGGAGAATATATATATATATATATATATATATATATATATATATATATATATATATATATATATATATATATATATATATATATATATATATATATATATATATATATATATATATATATACCATGGTGTCATAAAAAGAGAGTAAAAGTTCAGGAACCGCCTGGTGGTCGTTAATAACCACGTTTGAATGAGCCTCTAAATGCATGCAAGCCTCTACTCCACTGCCTGTTTCATACTTTTCGTTTTATGCCGAGAGTTGTCTCTATAGAGCTTCGAGCAGCTGTTCTGAAATGTATATATATTGTTGTGTGTGTGTGTGTGTGTGTGTGTGTGTGTGTGTGTGTGTGTGTGTGTGTGTGTGCCCACACTAAAGCAAACCTTCCAGTCCAAGAATAGAAACGTAGCCTATAGGTTTCACAGGCTATGTTGTTGGCTAAAGTTGGAAATGTTATGTTGTAGCTTGAGGTGTTTAGACTTAACTGTTCAGTCCAAAAAACTAATGAGTCACTGGTCATTCATTATATTGTACTTATGTTTTTCTTTTTTTTTAAATTTTATTTGTCTCCCCAGAGCTGTTCTGGAGGCCAAGGTGAAAGCCATGACCTTCCAGTCTCAAAAAGAGATTTTTGAGAAGATGGAGGAATCTTTTCAACTCTGTGCCTGTTGCGAGAAGCGACCTAATCAACTTTCAACCGGCCAGAGCCTGAAGCGTTGCACCAGGTAACAAACAAACAAACAAGATCTCAGCCAGCAGGCTTTCGCAGCAATAATATTCCTTCATCAACGTGAGTCATGTTACAATCCCAGATCCGTGACTTTGCTCGTGTCTTTGCACAGATGTCTAAGTGTTTACTACTGCCGTAAAGACTGTCAGAAGGAGGACTGGCCCAAACACAAGACGTTCTGCTCACAGCTGCGTCTGGCTGCCATTGACAGAGTCGTGGAATGGCTTTTATTCAAAGGTAACATGGAAATGAAAGACAGTCCACACAAGCGACCACAGGGGATCTTTTTCTTCTTCTTCTTCCAAAAATGATAATGTAATGATAGTTGATACAACTCATTAACGGTTTCTCTTTCTATTAAACTAATAAACTAATCATGTTCTTTTGTTCACATCATCAGGATTCCTTCCATTCCCTACAGAAAAGTGGTCAAAGCCCCAGTCAGAGGTTAAAGGCTGGCAGGACTGGCTTGCAATGCAGGGAGATCTTACAGCTCGCCTGGACCCCATTTTGAGAGGAGCGAAGATGAAAGACTTGTGGACCGACGCCGGCAGGTCCCAGCCTGACGATGAGGACCTGAAGGGGTCCCTGTGGAGGGTTTGCAGTGAGTTCTTCTCCAGGCCGCTGACCATAGCCTGGGCGATGAGACTGTTCGGCCTTGACCCTTATTCCAAGCCTCTCACCGTTCACTTGGTGGGGGCGGCCCACAGCGAGACTCTGGCCGCCCGGCTGACGGACTACGACGAGCTGAACAACATGTTCCCCGGGCACCAGGGCATCGGGATAGTCATGGTGGGACCAGAGGTGGTGGACGGGCCCATCGTGAGGCCTCCTCTCAGGGGGGCTAGCCCCAAGCAGAGAGTCTACATCAGCGCCCACAAGGGCCTCTACCACCAGTTCTGGGAAGATGTGGTGGAGAAAGAGGAAGCAGCGAAGCCGGACCTGGTGGTTGGGTTTCATCCAGGTGAGAACATCTTGACCAACTCCCTTTTACACTCTAAACTCAGATTTCTTGTGAGCGAAACTCGCTACTGAGAAGGGATGTCTTGTTTGTACTGAACTCTTTATCATTTGTTTTCCTTCCCATCTTTTTGTTTCCAGGATTTGATGCCAGTCAGGGCCTGGACCAGGGCTGGCTTCCAACTCTCCTGCTCCTCAGGGACTACGAGATCCCGTCCCTTTTCACCGCTCTCAAGTGAGTGTGACAGAATAGCAGCCTCACACACTGTGAAAATACCTCAAATAACTAATTACAGTCACTCAAGTACTGTATGTTTTTTTTTTTTAATTTACTTGAATATTTCCATTTAAATTCTTTATACTTCTACTCGAACAAAAATCTTTTAATTCATTACAGTAGAAAAACAATCAACACATTTTAAAACACGTTCTCGTAATCTGATTAAAATGCTTCGGGTAACAGAGCTGTGATTAGGAATTCACAGAATTGATGCAATTTTATCAGCTCATTATTGCCATAAGACTGCACTATATACATGTTACACACTAAGTGAAAGGCCACTCTGTATCCTCTGCCTGCTCCCTTTCCATCCATGTGATGTGAATTAAGCCACGGTGTGTGTAATGTGTAACGGCTGCTGGTGCTTCTGGTCCTCCGCCCGCAGTGAGACAGAGATGACCTACTCCCTGCAGATCCTGTTGGAGTTGGAGATGGACTTGAAGGGAAGCGGAGCCAGCCCCTTCGCCTCGCTGAAACCAGAAGTGGCGGGCTCGAGTCCCAACAAGCCTCCGGTCTACTGCAACTCCCACTACTTCTGTTTTCATGGCCTACTGGAAACTGTGGAACTTGAGGAACCAGAAGCCTGAGTGAGCCGAGTGCTGCAGAGGACATCGCTGTCTCTCACCTGGAACTCTTATATTGGACAATGAAGCATTGTTTGTAGGTGCCTATTTTTACAGATAATTAAATCATGTAATGTGCCTAAATGCATATTATTGTGAAAACATTAGTAGCATTTTCTGTTGGTAACCGCTATAAATGTTTGCTTTGCCATTTGCATTCACTATCTCAGTTTCATGGCACGTAAAATCAACAGATGTGAGATTTGAATATACTGTCTCTGAACTATTGTTGGGAGTAGAGAGGAAATACATATGGTTAAATATTGAGACTGCATTGTCCACTCTGCTGAAACATAGCTTGGACATCATTTCAAATTACAATATTCACCTCTATTTCTAATCAATATGACATAGCCAAAACAAAAGCATTTTTCCCTGATGAACACTTATATACCACAATGCAGGATTAATGTTATATTTGTAATTAGATTTTTTTTAAATGACTATTTCACATGAGTTTGGGCAACATATATAAATAAATATATATATAACTGGCTACTGTCCAAGGAATATTTCCCTTAATTAAATAGAAACAAATCAGTATTTTCATCTTCATCTCTATACATCTTCAGTACATTTCTAGCGAGATCTGAAGGTCCATGGTGTAAAGGACAATATTGACGATGGCTCCAATGTTAACAGTATTCATGTTCACGTAAGAACACGTGTCACAGGTGTAAGGATTGTACCCGTTGCGTTTGTAACCAAAGGCGGACCAGAGAATGACCGCCAGCAGGTACAGCAGCACCGCCACGATGTTAAAGACCCGCTCCATGACACTCAGCTGGAACGGGAGCAGCCACTGCAGCGGCTTGAGCAGATGGAGAACTACGATGACCACGGTGACCAGGAGGCAAGCAGCAAACACGACGATGCTGCATCTCATCCCGAGAGGGTGAAAGGACCATTCGCCGTTTACAAAGTGGTCAGTGGCAGCGGTGAGGATGATAGAGGCTATGAAGGCCTCCGTGGTGCGGAGTCCTCCTCGCATGCTGGACAGGTAGCCCCTCAGAGACATCTTCTTTTGCATGACAATGTCAATCAGGAAGACGACGGTGGCAAGCAGGGAGAGGATGAAACACAGGACGTTGACGACGCAGGAGAGGCCGAGAAAAACAGCTGCAACAATGACTGTCGCTGAGGCGCTCATCACAGCGCACAGGGCGGTCAGCCCGAACGTCAGGTCTGCCCAGTTGGGGATAA
This sequence comes from Clinocottus analis, assembly GCF_023055335.1. Classification (NCBI taxonomy): domain Eukaryota; kingdom Metazoa; phylum Chordata; class Actinopteri; order Perciformes; family Cottidae; genus Clinocottus; species Clinocottus analis. The sequence continues at coordinate 8,561,893 of NW_027175920.1, read as the reverse complement.
AGAAAGTCAGGAAGATGTGCGGCATTTTGGCCTCCACCAAGCTCAGGACCAGTGGCATAGTGATGCAGAACAACCAGACAAACACACACCAGATATCCCATGGACTCACCATCCTGCCTCTAGAGATGACGATAATGAAAGATAAAGAGCTGAAGATTAATTCCAGGAGGCGCAAAAAGCCTCGACAGCCCTTGAATAGGCCACACATGATGTGTTTTCCAATCCAGTCAGATGCTAAAATGTAGAAAGTCCGGATCTTAAAGATAAAAAGTAGGGATCAAAAGTGTTTGGGGTATTCCAGGACTCTGCAAAATGAACCGTACTTCCCCGTTCATTCCTTGTGATACTGCTGTTGCATTGACATATTTAGGCAGACACACATCTTACACAACAGGCACGGCACCATTTGCATAATGACTTTTAATCAAATTTCCAGATTCATAAATTGCTCAGTGTGCCAATGTGTTTTGTTTGCCATAGAGCTCTGGAGTGGAAGGAGACTGCGTTTGCACCTGCAGATCTAGTTTGTGCATTTCCAGTATTTCGAGTTAAAAACCTCTACAGATGCTGTATCGATAGAGTTTCTACAATTCATGACAATTTGTGTTGTGTATTCGGTAATTGAACAAGCAGGCAAACAGTACATTTACATTCGATCTGTTATGTGTTCAAATGAACATCCACAATCACTTTCTTCTCATCTGTCATCTCTGTTGTCTTTATCTTCTGAGGATCATAGGCTGGAAATTAAACTCATTGTTTGAATTTTCTGTTTCCTGGAGACTTTACCTGACATTTGTCAGTCTCTTGTCACTTTCACATACAAATAAGTGCATTTTTCTTTTGTAATTTTGAGCTTTTCATCTAGTATTAGAAAAGATGAGGTCACAAGTATCTCATTATCAAAGCGTCACTTTATTTTCATTTTGGCACTGCAGCCCTTGTCTGCCTGGCTGACAGATCTCAGGAAACACAGGTGTGTTCATTCATGTTTCAACCAGATTAAATGCAACACATTATACAGTTTTGAATACGCATTGGCAGTATACAGTTTATATTTCACAGCAGCACCAGATTATTGTTAAATGATGTGGTATATGTAAATTACTTTTATCTCTGGCAGTATGAGTGTAATCAGAAATGGATGTTTCTTCGCTGCATGTCGGTCTCTCTCTCTCTCTCTCTCTCTCTCTCTCTCTCTCTCTCTCTCTCTCTCTCTCTCTCTCTCTCTCTCTCTCTCTCCCCCCATCACTTTCCTATCCGAAGAGCCCCAACAAATAATCTTCAGCACTATGAGCGTTTAAAGCCACAAATGCCTAACAAGGTGAAAATGAGGTCCAGCGTGAATAGAATGAGATTGACATATGTCATAAATGCAACCATAAACTGTATGGCCCAGACACAATAGCTGGGAGGACAGTCACTGGGTCGAGGGTTGTCCTTGAACATAAAAATGGGCCACATGATCGCAGCAAATATATACAGCACAACAGAGATCACCAGGAATATAAACACAAACCGGTCCAGGTTGAAAGGCAAACACTTGTTGAGTTTCTTGAGGATGTTGGTGGCTATGATTAAAGGGAGGATGGGGAAAGGAATGACATATGCTATAACACACAGGATCAGAGCCGGCTTGTCTCTGTAGCCAGTCAGTGATATAAAGATCATGCAGCTCACAAAGGCCTCCATAACCTTCCAGAATCCAGGCAGAGCAGCCAGGTAGCTCCCTTTCTTCTTGTCCAGCAATTTGTCCTTCACCACCTCAAGCATGTAGACCAAGCCACACAAGCAAGCCAATATAGTCACTATCCAGCCGAACAGGCATGTCCGGCAGGCATAGAAGTTGGCATAAGTGATGGCGACAGAGACGGTCATGAGCGTAGAGGACATGGCCATCCCGGTGGTGAAGTCCGACCAGTCCAAGCAAAGAACGAGTAAGATATCAAGCTTGAAAAGCTCAATAATGGTGATGATGAGGGTCATGATGGGGCAAAAGGCCCAGGTGAACATAGCGTAGATCCAGTAGGTGTGACTGCTCCCTCCTCTGAAGGAAGACAGGAGAAAGGTGACCAAAGACAGAATTATCTGGGCCATGTGCAGCCCGCCTCGGCCGGATAACAGAGAAGAAGGGCTGAACACCGCCTTGGACATGGTGTCCTTGATCTCACCAAATATTCCCATCTCAAACGGGTTGAAGAGCAGTCGAAATGGTTTCTGTAGCTTTAGTGCTTTCCAGCTCCACTTTCCACATAGTCCTTGACTGCCCTTCTGGTTTGCATAATATTCATTCAACCAACTGTGCAGCAGATATGAAATAAGGTGTGACCGTATGAAATTTGGTTGTGCCTGGGACGTGGACATACAGGTGTAGAGGCCTCAGTGAGGACTAGTTCGCTGACCAATTAAGTGACCTTTGCTGTGTGCCCATCGCCTCCTCTCAAATGTCGTTTTACAAAAACATAATGAGAGATTGGGTGTTTGTTAATTATGCTGAAAAATGAGTTTCTGTTTCTGCCAAGCAACTTTAATAACAATTTGAATGTATCAAATGTTGCCTTAGGGAATCTGGGCACATAGTGCAACAGCTACACAATTTAGGTGGATACAGTATTAGTTACTTGTCGCCTCAACTTTACAGTAAGAAAAAAAAAATATCTTGGGACATTGGAAATTACTTGTTAATTAACTTGTGAATAATGTATTTACTGTTGCAACATAATATGGTCATATGTTTTGTTTTTTTAAAAAAAAAGAAGCATTGTTGTGCTCCACAAGCTACGAATCTTAGCTGTTTATTTCTAACCTGGTTTATAATATTATTCGCCTCAAGAGGGAAGCAGAGTTCCTACATTGACGCTGCAGACCTAAAATAAGAAATCACGTTTCTACACGGATGTATTTATGTGTGGCACAGTGCTTCAAGCTAACCACATTAGTGTGTTCTCTCGTTCCCATTTCGTTTTGAACCAAGTGAAACATAACTTAATTTATAAAACACAAATTAATATCATATTTGTTTGACGAAATGTTTCTTTTACAATATTTTGGTCCAACATTTTATTCAGCAGGTCCGTTTGTTTTGTCGGCTCTTGTTTCCCGGGAAGGTAACTAGTAAGAGCAAAGAGGAAGTTGTTGTCAACTGTCAGTACCGCTGCCAGCTATGTGCCAGCATCAAACATTTAGACATATGTTTACCTTCTCCTTTTAAAGTAGTAGACATTTAAAAACAACTCTGGAGGAAGCTGTCGCCTTGTTGGAACTATATTTAGTTGTCATGATAATTTCATTTTCCTGGGCTATTTATTTTATATTCGTCTCGAAGCCCTTGTTTGGGAAGAATTAGCATACGTTAGCAATGGGTCGATGACACAGACTGCACTGCAGCACAACAGCTTGACTGAACACCGTCCAGTATCTCGCACTGGGGAAGAAGGGAAAAGGCACAGAAAAAAATGGATTTTTCCAAATTCCTGGACGATGAATTTGATGTGAAAGACTGGGTGAACGGCGCCTTCAAGGTGGTGCAGAAGGACGCGCCGGGCAAGGCGGACACGCACGCAGCCACACTGGTCATGAAACTGCAACTGTTCATCCAGGAAGTCAACAACTCTATCGAGGGTAATTATAGGACGTAAACTAATAACTCTGTGTGAGGTGTCGTCTTTTGGCTGCACGAAATGAATTTTCTCTAACTGTCACTTAGTTTCCGGTTCATGGTGACGCCCATCTACCATAAGCTCTGCATTGTCCTCCTGTTTATCCCACTTGTGTCAGTGGTCACGACAGCGTTCAAAAGGCCATGAAAAGGCGTTGATTCAACGATCAACGCCTTTTGAAAACAGTTACATTATAACCTGTTGGTAATGCTGCTGTATTAGCTCATAAACTGGCAGCTACACGTTTATTGACAGGCCTGTGTTACTGAATAGACTGTGCCATCTTTTGTAGGGAGTTGTTTTCCCTCCTTGATATGAAACAAGTTTCAAAATTGCAGCGTTGAGAAATAGATTGTAATTTTGCAACAATTACAAACGACAGTTACAAACTATTATACATTATATTATTACAAGCAATTTAAACTCGTACACATTAGGTTGTAATGGTCTAATTAATTACTTTAATGAAAATTCATGAAGGGAGGCTATATTGCAAAGACTGTTGTATTAGACTACTGGTTAACAAAGTGAGCCTTATAAACTGGCAACTGGCTGTATATTGAATCATGAGTGAACAGCTGTGCAGCCTTTACTTGAAACATGGTGACAGTAAAACAGTTCAGACGCACAGAAGATTATACGAATTGCCTTAATCAGTAGAAGGTGCAGCAATACGTGTGTTTTGTTTAAGTTGGATCTCTATTTTGTTCTTTTATTGTTGTTGAAACTCATCCCAAAGAGAACTGCATGAAAAGACTGCTGGTAATTTCTTTTTAGAAAGGCACCCACTATGATGTACTGTTGTGCAAGTTATACTTGTTTTGTTATGTTCTTCTTCAACTGAAATACTCCTGTATGTCTGTGTTTAGAGAGCAGTAATCAGGCCCTCCAAAATATGCCCAGAGTGCTACGAGACGTGGAGGCTTTGAAACAGGAGGCTTCTTTCCTCAAGGAGCAAATGGTTCTGGTCAAAGAGGACATCAAGAAGTTTGAGCAAGACACTGTACAGTCTATGCAGGTGAGCAGTGCAAGCACTATATCCTTACTACATACTGTTTATAGCATATGCATAAGTATTCACGGTTCACAAGTTACATATTGCACGTAAAACAGATGCGAATCCACATAGACTCTTAAAGTGTTAACCTGATGTTTTTTTTAATCATAATTAAAACTGTGTATTTGATAATAAGCAAAGTCTGACAGTGGCATAGGACGTGCATGATGCTGAGGTGCTCTAAGGATATTTCTCAGCTATGACTTTTATATTGTGTGGTTTCTTTTCACCAGGTCTTGGTGGAGATAGATCAAGTGAAGAGCCGCATGCAGGTGGCATCTGAAGCGCTGCAGGAGGCAGACAAATGGAGCACACTGAGTGCAGACATTGAGGAGACCTTCAAAACACAGGTATTGAATGAAAAAGGCAATATCACAAGACTTTACTTATATTTTTGTTCTGCCTTCCTGTTAAGTGATCATACATCTTTGCTACTTGTCGTGGTCCACATCCACATGAATGAGACTGTTGGAGTGGAATTTAAGCTTTTAATGTAATATGACTTTCTGAATTTTCTAATTATTTTAATGAAATGGAAATATTCCTTGAACACTAAAGTGTGTAAGACAGCCGAGGCAATGGCGCCTTACAGACAGTTCTAATAAGTTGATATGAGCTGATTCTACTTAAGTAATAAAAAAAAGACCTTTGAAATATTTATTTTTCTGAAACGTTATTAGCCAATAACAACAAGTTAGTTTTTGGACTCTAATCTTGAATACATTATCTTCCAGGACTTTGCACTAATTTCCTCCAAGCTGACCAGCATGCAGAACAGCCTGGCCATGTTGGTGGACACACCGGACTACTCTGAAAAGTGTGTCCACCTGGAGGCTCTGAAGAACAGACTGGAGGCTCTGGCCAGCCCTCAAATAGTATCAACTTTTAATTCCATGTCTATGGGTGAGATGGGCTTTTGTTTCTCATATTCATTCCAACTTCACTTCCTTTTATTCACTTTCGGTGTAAACTAAGAATACGTATGTTTCCACGTGTTTTCTCTGCAGACCAAGCCAAGCTGTTTGTCAAAGTCTTCACAGAGATCGATAGAATGCCACAGCTCTTTGCCTACTACTATAAGTGTCACAAGGTAGGTCCTACAGGCCTCTCCTTTACGTTTTAATAATTCATTTATAAAAATACTCTAATGTTCTTTTTTTGTGCATCCCCAGGGCCAGTTGGTGAGCATGTGGCAGGATCTCTCTCAGAGTGAGCTCAGTCTGAATCAGCAGCTGTCTGAATTCTACGACACCTTGCTCTCCTCGTGGCACTCTCAACTACAGTGGAGCAGCCAGGTGAGACACAGCCGTACACACTTAACCGGTTGCATGGGTGCAGTGCTAACAATGCTAACACACTATTTGAAAGGGCTGTATAGGGATCATGGCGGTATGTTTGCTGTGATAGTTATTCATATAGCAATAAGGGGGGCTGTGTTTGCAGTCTGTAAATACTGCCAGTCGGTTCATTCTTTTAAATGTTTGCACACTACTTATAAACAGGTGTTCAAGAACCCCTACGAGGTGGTGACAGTGTTGCTGATCCAGACTCTGGGGGCCATGGTCCCATCCATCCCCGTGTGCTTGAGCTCGGCCGTGGAGCGGGCGGCTCAAGAGCAGCGCCTCGACACACTGCTCGAACTCCATCACACCACGTCCACCTTCGGACACAGCCTGGAGGCCGCCATGTTGCCGCACATGGGTCTGTGCAGAGACGCGGCTGTGAATACCTCGAATGTGGGTGGAGTTAGGTTCTTACGTTCTGTCTGTGTTGTGTTTCCTCCCCAGGTGAGAATAATCTGCTGAAGGTGAATGAGCTGGTCTGTGCGCTGTATGACCCCTACAAGCCGTATCAACTGCAGTATGGAGATCTGGAGGAAGCTCACCTCCTTATCCAGATCAGTGCTGTACCTTTGGTTAGACACCACACACACATGCACACACGCACACGCACACGCACACACACACACACACACACACTATATAAGATACTTTGTGATTTCAGTTTTTCTCTCTGCGTTTGTGTCGCCTCTTGACTCTTTATTCTCTCCTCTCTTCAGGAACACGGGGAGGTTATTGATTGTGTGGAAGAGTTGAGCCACTCTGTTGGCAAGTTGTTTGGGCTGGCCAGCGCTGCCGTGGACCGCTGCGTCAAACTGACTGACGGCCTGGCCGTGTGTGGCCTCGTCAAAGCCCTCAAAGCTCTTTTCACCAAGTAAATATTCTTTGTCGTCAAGTCATAACATACTATAAACACATACTCTTATTAACCCCTTTGCTTTATTCATGTAATAAGCATTAATATTGTCCTTTTTCTAGATATGTGTCGGACTTCTCTACAACACTGCAGTCGATCAGAAAGAAGTGTAAACTGGAGGACACACCAAGTGCTTCTGTTTTCCAGGAGGACTGGACAGCCTTTCAGAACTCTGTCAGGTTAATGTCTTTTTACGTTTGAGACAATTTCCGTAGAATGCAGATTTCTGTGCAACTCAACTGCCGGGCAGAAAAGTTGCAGAGATAGATGGATGATAACTGGTTTTATGTTGTGTTTTGCAGGATTATTGCCACTTGTGGAGAACTGCTCAGACAATGTGGAGCCTTTCAGCAGCAGCTTTCAAACAAGTAACAGACGTGTTTGTTCTTTATATTTCATAATGTTTTAGTTTTACTCTACACCACTCGTCATGGGTGTAAGTCATGGGCCACCCTGTGTCCGTTTTTAAGGAATTGCGTGCGTTCTCTTAATCCAATCAATACTTCCTGTAGGATCCTGGGCACGGCAGGTAAGTACTTGTCAGAGACGTACAGCCCACGCAGCCTGGCAGGCATCCAGGAGGCCAGCTCGACAGAGAGGAAGAGCAGCACCAAGAACCCCTGGCAGGAGTACAACTACCTTCAGAGGGGAAATATGACCGAATACAACAGCCTGATGGAAGTCCTGTATTCCCTAAAGGTATAGCGCAGGGCAAGACTATTTTTTATTGATGTCTTATGAAGTGAACCGACTGATTTATCAAGGTTCCTCTGCAGCAGTTTTTTAATTGATCTGTTTCTCACTGTCTTGCAGGAGAAGGGCACAGGGAACTCCAGCCTGTTAGCAGAGCCCCGAGCAGCTCTGACCAGACTCAATCAGCAGGCCAACCAGCTGGCCTTCGACTCCGTCTTCCTGCAAATCAAACACCAGCTCTGCCTCGTCTCCAAGATGGAGGTGATTAAGTGTCAAGTTACTCCGTGATTTGATTTGAAATACTGATTGGCACGATTTGAGTGCATTGCTGAGAGCTTTTGGACAGCCTTTGTGTGCGAGTGCATTTGAGTGTCGGACTCGTCTATTTTAACCTCACCTCGTACTGTTTGATTTGTGCTCCTTGTACGTGTTCAGCGACAAGAGGAGCCTGGTTTTGGAGAGAGCTACACAGAGGACCTGCCTACTTTCAGTCTGTCACCGCAAGAATACATCACAAATGTTAGTCCGGTTTGGTTGGAGTAAATTCATCATGATATTTAACTTAAATAATTACGATGATTTTCAAATGTGCAGTGTCGAAACAGTAGAACGGGGAAACTTGCCTCAAACTGCAATCAAACCAGCAGTCTTTTTGTACACATTCATAGCTTAGTACTGTAGCTTCCAGACACTAAATGTATCAAACGAAAGGTCTGTCCTTCCCTTCCAGATCGGGCAGTACCTCATGTCGCTGCCTCTCCACTTGGAGCCATTTGTGACTCAGGAGGACCCGGCACTAGAGATGGCCCTCCATGCTGGGAAGCTGCCGTTCCCTCCAGAGCAAGGTGTCTAGCCATCGATCTTCCTACAAATCGAATGTTCCACATGATGTATTTTTTTTCTGTCTCCTTCCCTCTATTTCTGCTATCCCTTCTTTTCCTTACTGTATATATCTTGAGCATGAAACTTATCCACTTTCTCATTTATATTTATCCATTGATCTTACTGTGGTCCTCAATGAGAAAGTGTCTTAGACCACATGATTGAATTGTTATATAATACAATTATATTTCAATTTCATGAAACTGAGTATATACAGAGAAATATTTTAATAATAACTTTAACTGCTTAGTCTTAAGTGCAGTTTTTCACAAAATCCCCATCATTTAAAACTCCTTTCTGTGAACAAAGAGAGAATATAGATGAATCTTCTTCATACATATGGATTCCCATACATTGCTGTGACAGTGTTGTGTGGTCTGTGTTAGCTTAGCTTCCATCTCTGCTCTCCTTCTCAAGACTTTCTGTCAACCTTTTTTTTCTCCATATCATCATCATCCTTTGTCCTCCATTTCCAGTTTCCTCTTTAAAAAAAAAAGAAAAACATATCTGATCGCTAACCTCACACCACTAACTCTTGTTCCCTTTCCATCTTGTGCACTTATGAAACATCACCTTCTTCTGTCTCAGGCGATGACCTTCCCGAGCTGGACAACACGGCAGACTATTGGCTGGGCTCCATTGCGCGGGCCACCATGCAGACCTACTGTGATGCCATCCTGCTCGTTCCACAACTGAGCACTCATTCCACAAAACAGCTGGCCACAGATATCGGTACAGTTAACCAGAACACCGGCCGGACACACGTCTAGTTTGCAGCTCCTTGTGACGGTTTCGCATAACAAAGACATTATTATTCATATTCACAGGGAACAATTTAATGTGCTGGCTCCCAGTTGAGTTAATGCGTGTGGCTGCCTCCTGTTCCTCCTCCACAGACTATCTGAGCAACGTGATGGACGCGCTGGGCCTGCAGCCGTCCCGCGGCCTGCAGCACATCGTCACCCTGCTGAGGGCCAAGCCAGAAGACTACCGACAGACGGCCAAACTGCTGCCTCGCCGGCTGGCCTCCACCATCGCTGCTGTCCGGTGCATCGACTACTAACAGCAGGGGGAGGAGGATGGATTGTAGGTATAGCGGCTCTCAGAATGGCACAGGGGACTCATAGGCTTGTATGAAGATGAAGAGAAGAATGTGTTGTTAATGTTGGTGAACATGTTACAGGCCCTTAACTCACATGTAGGGCTGCAGAATTATAGGATAATAGTGCTGCCCAAATAAATGTGGCATTTATGGAAATGTTAATCAGGGTGGGTCAGACTTTTTTTATACTGATTATTGTTGAACTTGTGGAACTTTGAATGATCAATGGTGATGATGCCTTTAAGTCAAGCCAAAATGTGAAAGTGTCTTGACATCTTTCATTTCTGCATTTTTTTTTAAATTGCTGAAGCATCTAAGGAACTCACTAAATGTAATGCATCAGGGGATGAGTGAGAGCATTTCAAATATGACTGTATGACTGATATATTAGTTGTTGATTGTTTGTCATACTCGTATAATTCATCTATATTAAATTATATTACGGTAATATTTCTGATATGAGCTGTATTCTTTTATGTTAACTGAGCAGTTGACTTCAAAATTTACGATGAAGGAGCTCTCTCTTTTTTCTTTCTTTTATTCATTCATTCATATATATATATATATATATATATATATATATATATATATATATATATATATATATATATATATATATATATATATTATGCAGTTACACAAAAAACTGTCCATAAAACCTTTATGTCAACACTAAAATGGCGCCTATTGTGTTAATCCCTATGAAACCCTTTTGATCAAACTATTTCTTAACAACTATAAATTGGGGGTTTGAATGAGTTTGTAATAAATTAATGTCCTTTTCTGTTAAATTTGTCACATTCCACATTTCAGTCTAATTTTGATCTTTACAAACATTGAATGTTTACACACACACACACACTCACACACACACACACACACACATTACCTGGTCTTTCACAGTTGACTGTCAGGGGAATATGTGCAGGAATAGAAGACTGTACTGTAACACATGTGATGAGAACAGTTGCACTTTGGGGCTTTAAGATGTTGCTTCACATGTTGAAGTAGTGTTTATAGTTACAAGATGGATTGGGAGAAATTGATGGTCTTTTTTACGATGTCAGACTACAAGATTATATGCTGAAAGTATATGTTTATTGAAAGTAACATGTTTTGAGAATAGATTAATGATTTAACTTATTTTTCATGCTAAAATGATGAACATTTCCTAAATCAGGCTTTTTGCTGCTTTTCTGTCCTGAAGATTAAATATCTGTACTTTCAGTTGCACTAAGGCTGGCTTCAGGTAATAGTGACGCCCATTCATCACCATTTTCTGACGTGTTAATTGTGAGAATCAGCAGATTGATTAATAGTGTTTTTTTTTTAATGTATATATATTTTTAAAACATTAAATATATAAATTACTAATACATTTGACAATAGTTTTTTGGGCTGATAAGATATTTTACAGAAATAAAATCAAACTCATTGTTACCCCTGAATGGGCAATAATCACGAACCTTTCCTCCATAATGCTGTCGCGTGACTATATCAGATACTATTTATTTATTTATTTTGGATAATGTGATAACATTTCCTCCTAACTGGCCGCTCATCCGCGTGCATGCTGTCCAGAGGCGGGGACGGAGCATCATCAGCATCACATGCCGCTGTACCTGCTCTCCTCCAACATGGACCAGTGTTTGGCCCTGACGTCAGCCGTTACCGCCCTGCCTGCAGTGTCGGTGCCCACAGATGATGGTGATGGAGACGAGAGAAGCGGCCTCGCCATGAATCCCACCCGGAGAAGGAATTAAAGCCAACGGAGACAAGTACTGGAGGGAGACGAAGAAGAAGAAGAAAAACTTTCGGATACGTGAACCTTTCACATCTGGCCCAGGAAGAGATGCTCCACGGCGGCCAAACGCGAGGGAGCGACGGGCTGTGCCGCTCCGGTCGGGGTGCTCCTCTGTTTGGCTGAGCTCCTGCACTGTGGAGGCGATTTAGGGAAGACATCCACGGGGTAAATATCAGCAAGCGGGCAGCTTTCAACAAACACCGCTCCGGGATCTGATGCCCGGGGGTGAAGAAAAGCCTTTGAAAGGGTGGAGCTGCGGTTTTCTTTAATAAATGATGAGGAATCCCGCTCGTCACTCTCAGCCTTATTCTACAAGGTTGATTTGACGTGTACGTCTGACGGATACTGATACGGATTCGTTTGTTGTGTGTGTGTGAGTGTGTGTGTGTGTGTGTGTGTGTGTGTGTGAGTGTGTCCGAACAATGACACAGGTGATGTTATGTCACCGGAGCGCGCGCTAGAGATGACGGCTGCTGCTCGGTGCGGGACTGCCCCGAGCCTCCCCGCACAGCGCCCTGACCGCGGCTCTCCATGGAGGCTGTTTATGCAATCCGACGCAGTGTTGCAAGTGGGCTGATTCGACGCGGCTGTCTTCCTTGTGATATGATCCCCAGAACTGCCGGGCCTCTCCGTGTCTCTGTGAAATATGCTCGGGCCTAACCATCACAGAGGGAAGCAGCTGCCACAGCGCGGGGGTGCGGAGGCGATGCTCTGAGAGAGAGAGAGAGAGGAACAAGATTTCAAATTTTAAAAAAAATTACAAAAAAAAAAAAGGGGAGCCCTTTCTAGGTTTCATCATGTCGAAAGTTGTCAGTAACAAGGAGAAGAAGTCCTTCAGTAAAAAACTCTTCAGGAGAAGCTCGGTCCGCTCCGTCGGGAGCTTCATGAACAGAGTTCTCCGGACTCTGTCGACGTTGTCTCATTTCGGCACCGACGAGCACGCCGCCGAGGACGAGAAGGACGACGCCACCCTCAACCCGAGCACCACCGGGGGGTCGCTCCCGTCCGACGACAGCGACTGCGGGGGGTTCCCCTTCGGGGACAAGGTGCCGGGGGTCGCCGGGCTCAAGAACCACGGAAACACCTGCTTCATGAACGCTATCCTGCAGTGCCTCAGCAACACGGAGCTCTTCGCTGAGTACCTCGCGCTGGAGCAGTTCAAAGGCGGGGAGGCGACGACCGGCGGCGGCAACGACAAGGCCAAGTCCAACGGGCTGCTGGTGCAGAAGAAGGGGCAGCAGCAGCAGCAGGGGCAGCAGCAGGGGCAGCAGCAGCAGCAGCAGGACTCCGGGGAGGTGACCGAGCAGCTGTCCGGGCTGGTCCGGGCTCTGTGGACCTTCGAGTACACACCTCAGCACAGCAGGGACTTCAAGGTAGGCCGAGCATCGTGCTCCTCGCTGTGAGCCATCATTAATCTCACATCAGATACAGAGAGGTCACAATGTGCATCAATGGATGTGGAGCAGTGCACGGGGATACAATTTAGACCCGGACGAGAAGAAAGTTCCCAGACTTGCGACAAGAGTGGGACTTGAAACAAGCTGAGATGTTTGGTGAGGATGTGATCTTCTAGAGTTGTGAGACTTTTTTGATTTTTTTTGCCATCCGGAGCCCATCTTAAATGGGCTATTTTCTTTTATGGTCCATGTGAGCTAAAAGAAGACACACGTCACTATGATTTTAAAGAGCCTTATGGATTACAGCTTAGCCCCAGTTTGTGCCCTTTGTGCACCTCCAATAATATAATATATCGATAAAGGAGGTCGTTGGCATCTAAAAGGAACTCTGCAGTGTAATCCTACTTTTTGACAAATGTGTGGTGATAAAACATGAAACATCTTTTGTGTGCTCTGTCAATGCTGACATCTATAAGACCAGAGGCAGGTGCTTTGATCCGAGCGGTTCATACAGATGTGAATTTAAAATCTTGAAATTCCTTCATTTGTCCGAATTACAGCGCAGGTTGAGTTGCAGCGATCGCGCGCTGGCCTTGAGTGTCTGCTTTGCTTGTCAACAAGCCTCTATTGTAGACTCGTGTTTAGTCTGTTCTTGAACGCAAACGTATTTAAGATATAAAAACACAAGGTGCTTTCTGTCTTTAGTCAATAATCATTTTCCAGTTTGTTTTATTTGCGGCTCCGATTAACAAAAGAGAATATACAGCCTGTGTTCCTGGACTAACTCGATCAGCTGAGTCCCAGATCTGAGCTTTAATAAAACTCATCTGTTCTTGGAGCCGCTTGACTGTCCGTCCCACACTCGTCAGCTTCTTTTGCTTTTTCATCGGTCCACCTCATAAACTCAAATTCCAGCACTGAAAGGTTTGCCTGTCACAATCACAAAGGTTTGTTCTTTGGCAATGAGGATACTTTATTCTTATGTGTCTGATAACCTAGTTTCTAATCTCAAAAGTTCAAATCATGGGAAGAACTAAATTGATCAGGGCCATAAAACACATTCATTTTGACAGCGTTACTATTTCTGTCCTCTTTTACCTTGGTTGCCAGCCAAAGTACAAACTGTCTGATTGGATATAGATTATTCCTTTCTGCGTGTGAGGCCTTGAATCTGTATAAATCGGTCAGGAAGTTAAGTGCAAACCCAGACTATCAGACAGTATTGGTCAAATGTGGTGTCTGAACAAGTTTTTCCCTCATGCTAATGTGAACAATGTTGGCTAATAACATCCCACGCTGTTGCTGCATTGCTCCTTACATCACGCAGTAGAATTTGTACTTTCTCTTTTAATATCTCAATACTAAACATACTCTCCAACTTACACATCACAAACGTAAATGCAGCCAATTGAACTTCAGCTAAACATGTTTCTTTGCGGTTAGTGTAGATTAGAGCTCAGCATGTGTCGGTTGTGCGCTTCTTACACTCCGACCACAACATGAGCTTCAACTGAGTGCACTTAAAGATCATTAGGAAGGCCTCCGTGATAATAACACAGGGGAATTATCCACTGTGTGTCAGAGTCCAGGATTAGTTTGAGGATTATGTCTTTACGCAACACCCAAACTGCCGGAGCACGTTCGACACAAACCCTCATAGGTGATCTCAAGACACGTTCACGATTTGTGAAAAGTGATACTTAATTAGACAATGTGAAATCAAATCCAACAGATGGTATAGTCTGTAAACAGCACAAGGTAACTGCAATCAATGGTTGATTAAATGATTAGACGTTTCTTGTCGTTTATGCAGGGTATTATAGGGGTATTAAGCTTTCATCAACAGACCTTTACTCTGTTGCCAAGCCACAAAAGAAAGGCTATCTCTTTATTTGCACCACATCTTCAACAAAATGCCAAGGCTGCATTTGTTATGCTGTCAAAATGAGAAAAAAAAGGTCTCAAAGGACAGGATGAGAAGACACGCGGTGCACTGTCCCTTCATACTTTGACCCTGCTTGACATTTGATAGCCAGAAAGGTGACTTTATAGCTGCCAGCCCGGGTGACTCTGTAGGGTACACACAGTTGCCCTCTCCAATAGCTAATTGTCAGTGAGGTTAAGTTGTCGATTATCAGCCCGTGTCCTGGTTTTTAAAAGCTTCCCCGGGTTCCGGCTGCGTCCCTCCCGCACCTCTGCTGACCTTTCGGATTGTGCTGATCAACATCCTGGTCAAACGCGCTGAATATTTTATGACGAGCCAATGATGTCAACACAATCTTTTCTGTTTTAGGAGCAGTCCGCTTCAACCATATTTTGTTTGTACCGCTGCAGAATGTGGTGTCCAAGAGCGCCTTGCAGTTCAAGGGCAACTCCCAGCACGATGCCCAGGAATTCCTCCTCTGGCTGCTGGACAGAGTTCATGAAGACCTCAACCATATTATCCACCCTGACATCAGACCCCCCAGGAAGGTACACATCAACTTAGACCACAGCTACCGAGTTGTGAGACCTCTGTATTCAGCTAAAAGACCAGATGTTGCCCCTTTTTGTGTTTCTCAGCTCAATAATATTAAAATGAACTGAATGTTATTTAACGTGCATTATATTGTATTGGTTTGCCAAGTAATTGTTGAGTGTTTTATGGTGTTTTCCCAGCCTCCAATAGAAGAGGAAAATGCCCCTGAAGGATCTCCGCTTCCTGCACCTGGCTCGTTCGTACAGGAGTTGTTTCAGGCACAATACAGGTGAAACTTTCAATTACTGGTAAAGTATTCAATATTAACTATCTGGAAATCAATGAAAAACAGTCCTGAACATACTCTATCTTCTATTTCAAGGGTAACTTTCTGGGAAAAACACACAACTTTGTGATACAATATTCCAAACTCAAGGTTCACTCACTCGCTTTTGAGCTTTTGTCCGAATCCTCTGGCCTTCTTCTTCTGGGCGTCACCGCGTGACCTTTAAGTACAGAACCTACGATGTGATTGTATTGGCAAAAAGAAACGAAGACCACAAGTTTAAACAACAAGAATATTAAGTATTTTTCCTCAAATGTGTGCGTTATTTTGTCTAACTTCTGTAAAAATTGCAGTATTTTTTTTATAGTGAAACACGGGTATTAATAAATGAGTTTGAGTTTCCTGGAATTATAACACTGTACAGAGTATTGTGAACATCCTACCACTGAGAATTGATGTTAGATTTATGTATGTATCCCATATGGCTTTTTCTGTCTGGCCATGAGTTAGATGAGAAGATCAATACCACTGTGTGATAAAGTAACTAAATCTGCACCTTTAAGGTCATCAACATTTTGTATTATGTTTTAATAATTTGTCGAGTGAAGTATAAATATGCGGTTTCAATAGCTTTGAGTCCTTGACTTCCTGGAGTTTTGTCACCATCGTGTGTTTGCCAGGCAGGAAAGTGTTGGCATGTAAAACTCTAATATGCTGTTTTTACTTCAGTGTTCAGCCTGGATGCTGAGCTAAGCTAACATGCTACTTAAATGAGAGCGCTACCAATCATCTCATCCAACTCTCCACAATAAAGTGAATTACCGTATCTCCGAAAACTTTGAACCATTCCTTGAAAATGATGCCCAGTTTGCCCACTGCATTTAATTCTTCTCATCATGTCTCTGCAGGTCCTCTCTGACTTGCCCTCACTGCCAGAAACAGAGCAACACCTTTGATCCTTTCCTCTGCATCTCACTGCCAATCCCCGTACCTCACACACGGTGAGGCCACTCTGCATCTAGTTTATGAGCGAGACAATATCTATCAGACAAAGAAAAGTCTCTGTGTCCCAAAATACAGCGAGACAAGACCCAGTCTGAACCCGGCACTAAGAAGAAGTGTCAAAGCCAGCCTCGAGAAACACCATGAAAGACCCGACGAGTTAAAATTAGAAGAGGCTGTCTATCTTTGAAACATCGGTCCAGCTGTAGTTATGAAACAGCATTCATTTCAATCTGTCTGTGTTGCAGGCCTCTGTATGTGACAGTGGTGTACCAAGGAAAGTGCTCCCACTGCATGAGAGTCGGGGTGGCGGTGCCTCTTTCTGGCACCGTGTCCAGGCTGAGACAAGCCGTGGCCCAAGAGACCAAAATCCCTGCCCAACAGGTGCTGTTAGACACTTGCTCTTGTTAAAGCCCTTAAGGCATGAAATGGAGAGGATTAAAGATAGGGTGTGCTACTTTGTTCAAGTTTGTCCCTAAGTTTTCTCAAAGTGGAAGGCAAGTAATGTATCATCCGCGCTTTATAAATGTCTATATACGTGATGTGTATGTATTTCAGAATATAAAGCCACTTTTGATACTTGGAAACATTTTTCTTGTTAATCCTTGTGAGAGTTCTTGTTTCAATCGTTTTCATCACACTGCACTCTGCTTTTGTTCCCTGCCTCTGCTCAGATCGTCCTCACTGAAATGTACTTTGACGGCTTTCATCGCTCCTTCTGTGACGACGACGACGACCTTGAGATCATTCAGGAGAGCGACTCCATCTTTGCCTTCGAGACACCAGAGCTATTCCGACCGGAGCAGATCCGCTCCAAGCGATGCGGTACGACGACCTGGTTGTTCCCGAGACATGAGTTCAGCTCTTTATACGCTGTTAGGAGTTGAGATTAGGTTAAAAATGGACTAATATTGGAGCAACGCTTTAGTCAGGGAGCCGCTTCCCACACTAACTAGTGTATTGGATGTATTTTTTCTGCATTGTTTTACTTCATTTTCTTTGATTTCACATTTGTATCTTTTCCTTTTGTGTTTACTACAGGGAGCCCTCATGCAAATCTCAACCAGAACAACCTAAAGTACGGCCCAGATAATAACAGGATATCCACACAAATACAAGAGCCCACCACCCCGCCTCAGAGTCCCAACAAGAATAATGGACAGGCGGAGAAGATCGTCTTGCTGGTGTGTAACAGAGCCTGCGCTGGACAGCAGGGACGCAGGTATTGAACCACACTTCTAAAGATTTGGATCAATATCCCAAAGACATCTTTAAAACTGATGCGTGTCTGTTGTTGTACTTCCTGCAGGTTCGGTAATCCATTCATTCTGTATTTGGAGCGTACGGTGACATGGGACGTCCTTCAGAAAGAGATCTTGGAGAAGATGCGGCATCTTTTGCGCCCTGGAGTGTTTGTGCAGGTACCCACTCATTGCGTACTCTTTGACTTGAATTGTCTTTGCGTTTATGTGTTATGTTTTTAACGTCGTGTCCTCGATGGTCTGCAGGTAGGGCCGTTCACTTTGCGCGTGGTCGGAGTGGTTGGAATCACGTATCTCTTGCCTCAGGAGGAGCAGCCGCTCTGCCATCCTTCTGTGGAGAGGTAATGTAACTTATATCGCCGCCAGCGGCGGAAGCGTTACCTCACTCGAGTAGACATTATATAAACCCTGCAGTGAGTTCAATCCACTTGAAGTTGATTGAAGAGCTACAGTATGTAGGCCGAGTCTTCTGTGGAATATTGATGTTAAAATATCTCTTGAGATGTGTGATAGCGTGTCTGGTTTTATAGATATTCTTCTAAAAATGTGTTGAGCTCTGTTGTTTTTGCACAGATTCGTTTCTTCTCTGCTGCCACATGAAAAGCAAACAAACAAATAGGCAGAAATTAAATCCTTAACCTCACTGAAGTTAAAGTTGGCCTTAATGTGACGCTTGCTTGTCAGTGGGCTTCATATCCTGAGGTCTATGAAGACTATCTAGAATCCAGTGTGCAATTATTCCATAAATAAAGTTTTTGTCATAGATAATACTGGCTTTTGGAGTCTTAAATTAAGATCTTACTCTAGTGTTGCCTCTAGTCAGTATGTACTGATAAACTGTATATAAGGACAAGCTAAAAAACTAAAAATGTAATGTGGGGTTAATTTTCAACAGGGCGTTCAAGTCTTGCGGTCCTGGAGGTCCACCTCATGTCAAAATTGTCGTTGAGTGGGACAAAGAGACGAAAGACTAGTAAGTGTGATCTGAAGAGCTGAACAGTCCCACGCACTTCATTAGGCTCCGGGCTGATGTGTGATGTCTCCTCTGAGAGCTCTGCAACTTAACACAAATACGTGGACAATGTCTTTTTGAAGTCCCGCGTGATCCCTCCGTGACTTGTGTCCGTGTTTTATGCCTGCAGTCTGTTCAAAAGAACTGAGGATGAATACATCCCAGATGCTGAAAGCGTGCGTCAAGCAAAGGAGCAGCACCTGCAGCCTCAGACCTGCTCTCTGGCCCAGTGCTTTCAACTCTACACCAAAGAGGAACAGGTAGGCGGAGACATGACATCATGCCGGCTGTAGAAGTCCTGCCAATATCACAGATTGAATACATATTAAGATATTGAAGGTGTTTATTCTTTGCTGCACAGTAAGTGACAGTCTCATTAGAAAGGCTGGTTCAATGTTCAATTTGCTCTCTGCCGTGACGTCAAGACGCCAGGCTTAGGGCTGTATAATCACATACACTAGATGGCAGTACAATTAAACATTTCCACCACTTTTTTTTCTATTTCCTATATGATAGTTTTAGCCTAATGTTAAAGAAATGGCATCAGGTCATACCTTTATTATACAGAAAACGCATGTTAACCGGTCAAAAAACAAATGAATAGGACTCAACTAGAGTTTAGTTGCTCTCTAATAACTCTAATAACTTCACATTTATTCCAGCTCGCTCCTGATGATGCATGGCGATGCCCTCACTGTAAGCAGCTTCAGCAGGGCAGTATCAAGCTCAGCCTGTGGACCCTGCCAGACATCCTCATACTTCACCTGAAGCGCTTTAGACAGGTACCCTGACTTAAGCTCCCTCGACCACTCTCATCTTTTGATCTCATCTCATGAAGAGTTTTTATTTTATGCAACACTATCACGGTCACAAAGTCTGTCCACAGACTGACAGAAATATAAACAGCTGACAAAGCACTCTGGCAGTATGTGTCTGCAGGACTACATTTCACCATGATGACACACACACACACACACACACACACACACACACACAGACTCACAAAGCGCTGTCTTGGCTCTAAGGCAGTTAAAGAGAGATGATGTATGTTTACTGTAGAAACTTATAGAACGACTTGAATTGAATGAATGTGTCTTCAGGACGGGGATCGACGAATGAAGATGCAGAACATGGTGAAGTTCCCGCTCACAGGCATGGACATGGCTCCCCATATGGTGAAGAGGAGCCAGAGCAGCTGGAGTCTTCCCTCGCACTGGTCACCATGGAGACGGCCTTATGGGATGGGCCGTGACCCAGAGGACTACCTGTACGACCTGTACGCAGTGTGTAACCACCACGGGACCATGCAGGGAGGACATTACACAGGTAGTGCCACAGCTGTAGCAGCCAAATGTACACAGGAAAGGTCAAGAAAGGTCAACGGTTAAGTTGAAAATGTTAGAGACAGGAAGTATATACCGAGGATAGTAATGAAATGCTACGTTATTCTACAGATACAGATTAAGAATAGTCTGTGTTTGTTGTGTTAACTGACCTGATCATCTGATTACCTTGTGTCCTGCAGCTCACTGCAAGAACTCCATCGATGGACAGTGGTATTGCTTTGATGACAGTGATGTTCAGCCCATACCTGAAGATGAAGTCTGCAAGCAGACCGGTTACATCTTGTTTTATCAACGACGTGCCACCATTCCATCTTGGTCTGCCAACAGTTCTGTGGGAGGTAATCTTTTGAACATATATACTTTAATACTATAAGTACAATCTCTTCTTTTCATGTTGAAACGTCATACATGTTCCACCATCGTCTGTTGCGGGCTTTAGGATCCACCAGTTCCTCTTTGTGTGAGCACTGGATCAGTCGGCTGATGGGCAGCCGTCCACCGAGCCAAGCCTCGTCCGGCTCCTCCAGACGCACGTCTCTGGCCTC
Source organism: Clinocottus analis (assembly GCF_023055335.1). Classification (NCBI taxonomy): domain Eukaryota; kingdom Metazoa; phylum Chordata; class Actinopteri; order Perciformes; family Cottidae; genus Clinocottus; species Clinocottus analis. The sequence continues at coordinate 8,541,132 of NW_027175920.1, read as the reverse complement.
CCTCTCCGAGTCAGCTGAGTTTGCTGGTGAACGGAGCGAGGACGATGGTGATACAGACTCATCCAAATCTGAATTGTTGTCAATGCTCTAAAGGTGACAAATATTATCTGACCGAATCTTTTTTTGACGCTTGTCTTTCTACCACGCAGGCTTGTCGAGCCGGCCAGCAGTACGGGGCATGCAAAGACAAACATTCTCCTCAAGATCTTCCATTGCCAGCCCCTTGGTGCTCAGTGAAAATGTCACTAAACCGTCCTGGTCCCACTCTGCTAAGCTCCAACTCCGTTCCAACTCTCCCTCGCGCTTCTCCCTGGAGTCCCACTCCTCCTCCCCGACACTGGAGAGGATAGGAGAGGTGGTTGATACCAAGCTGTCCCCAAAGCTGGACAAGGCGTCCGCGGGCAAGTCGTCCCTTGCTGCTCTGGATAGTAATCCAGATAGTAAGAGGCCGCCGGAGCAGGTTCACTCCAAGGCTGCGGCTCAGGCGGAGCAGAGGAGCGCCACCCAGACCGGGGACAACAACAATGCGGTCGATGCCGCTGAACAGGTCAGTCCTCGACACGGGGCAGCTGCAAAGGACGCAAAACAAAGAAATGGGGCTGCAGATAGCACTTGCGTTAAAAGGACCTCGGCAAGTCCCAAGAAGCGCCCGGCCACGTCCTCGACATCCTCCAGCTCTCTGTCACCTGCATCCCCAGCCATCGACAAGTTACCGTCTCGAACTCAGACCAAAGGTGCAGCATCGGCCTCATCCCCCAAGGACAAAAGCGATGGACCGCCTAAAACTAGCAAGGCCGGTTCCTCCAGAACAGCGACGCCCTCGAAGAAAGGGTCATCCCAAACCCCGGAGGTACTGCATCCGGACTCTGCCCAACAGAGGAAGAGTGGTTCGCCAGGATTACAAAGCTCACACCCTCCGAGGAGGACATCACCCAGAGGGGGAGGCGAGAAAAGCTCGGCCTCAGCAAGGACTAAAGCAGCAGAAAGGAGCGCGAGCCGTGAATCCTCACGGAATAACGTGGTCTCTGAGAAGAAGGTCAACCATGGAGGGCCGGCCCGTTCGACTGCCGCTAGTAGAGCAGAGAGCAGGCCGGGCCGCGCTGTGGAGAACCGGGCGGCGGGCCGGAGCTCAAGCAGCAGCTCCTCCATGGCCAGTCTCCGATCTTCGAGCGTCGGTGTTTCCTCTTCGAGCGCCGCCCCGCCATCAAGGGGACCTCAAAGGAACAGCAAGACGGAGGACAAAGGTTTATCCTTCTTCAAAACTGCTCTGAGGCCCAAAGAGACGCGGAAGTCAGCCGATGGCGGGAAAGCAGGGGCGGGGGAGGCTAAAGCGAGTCCAGAGGAGGGTGCCGGGGACGCAGCAAGAGAGGGAATCCCACACGGCGCGAGCAAGAAAGCCCAGGCTGTGGCTTCAGAGGCCCAGCCCAACGGGACCACAGCCAAAGACAAGGAATCCTCAAAGGCGTCCACCGCAGCTAAGCACTCACTGCTGCCCTCCACAAAGTCCAAGCTTTCTGGGGCAGAAGCAGCCACCCAGCCCTCTGCCAATGCAAAAGAGCCTTCGAAGAAAGAGCCTGCTAAAAAGATGATGCAGTCCAGGAAGATCCCTATCAGCTCTACACACACTAGCCAGAGGGCCAAGTGACATTCTTTTAAAGGCCTGACAACAATCTCTCTAGTGCAGCTCTGAGGTGTTTTAACCGTCTAACTTGAGAAACATCTTTAAAGCACCTGTAGCTTTTCAGTGGTTACTGAATACCAGCTGCCATACTGGACACCTACTGTCCACATTGTTAAATAGTTAATTAGGAATGGATTTTAACAAAGCACTTTGTATGGATTGCATTCATTTTGAGGAATATTATACTGTATTATAAATAAGCATGGACTGCACATGTATTGAATTATTGCCCTGTTCTGTCTGTAGCATAGTTGAAGAAGTACATCTCAGTAGGAGGTGAAAACGTGACTTTGCACAAGACGGAAAGCAGAAACAATGGTGAAAAGAAACTTTTGAGATACATCTAACTCGGACAACTCAGTCACCAAAGGAAGTTTACTGGCAATGTTTGACATGCTGATGCAGTGAAACACTGAATTATTTCCAAAAATCAGCTCTCTGTCAATATTGAGAGCCATATTTCAACAAACATCAGTGCCTCAGATAATCAACGTATTTAATCGGAATTGTATAACTGCAGGTGTTGATAAATTTATAATTCAATTTTAATACTTATTAAGCACTAAAAATGTAATTTCAAGTCGACACACAACTACGCCTATTTAACCTGAACCGCTGTTTACATATGCTCCTTGATGTAGTCATTGTGCAACAGCCTTTAAGAAGTATTTCTGTGCAGCCAGAAACAAAGACGGTCCAGGAGACGCCCAGAGGGGGAAGTGCAGGAAGGAAGCATGTGTTGTTGGTGTTAAATGTCTGGAGACGTCCGGTTTGTAATGGTTCCTAAATGTTTGTGTTTTATTTACCAGTAATGACCTGTTACCCCTCAGACAACCCCCCACCCGTCACCACCTCTGCCCTCCAGCTGCTGATGCCAACACTTAAACTGCGGCGTCCATGTAACCTCATGGGGATCAGCCTCTTCAGACTGCCAGACATCTCCAAAACATTCCTCTCAGATGAACACAGGGTTAATGTAAAAAGCCACTATACGCACACATGTTCAGAGACAGCTGGGTCGCCTTGGTTGAAAACACCATACATGTACATAGAGCATTATGGTGTGTTTGAGTCAGCCCACCTTCAGTCTTCACGTGTGACATCACAGCTTGTGCACATCTTTAGCTTGCATCGCAGAGCAAATCCACACCGAGCGCACCGACTGAGAGCGATCAGCCATCCATACGGTATACGACAGATGTTGCATGATAAATTGCTTATGCATGCACTGAACTATGCAAGCAGATTCTTGCTAATGCCCACACTGAGTTTGTAGAGTATGTGCTACTCTTGGATGTGTATATATTTCTAATTGTATATTTTTCCAAATGCCGGCATCAGAGAGCATGTTGAGGCATCCTTTATTAAAGCTTTGTTTGCACATTTCTTCAAAGTAATATACATTTTGTATGGATGATAAGTATTGCTCATTCACCCTCTCAAAGTAAATCAACTCACTTGCAAATGAATGTTTCTGTATTGTATTCATTTGTCTCACATTTTTACTCACAATTTCCAACCTTTGGCAACTTTTCACAGGAGGGTTTGTGCACGGCAGCACAACGCTGCTGGAGTTCACACGTTTGGGTTTTAACTTTCATTCGTCATCTGTAATAGTTTGGGATTCACAGCGAACACGCTAGAAACCTGACCATCAGTTAAAATGGCGCCGGTTGAAAGGCAGGTGTGTGTTATACAAGAGCTAACGACGGGCTTGTTGTCTGCTTCTAGCTGAAAACATTTTGACGGGATTGACCGAGAACATTCCAGACACTTTGTCACCACCGTCTTCTGCTTTTGTCTGAAGATTTAAAAAAAAAAGTAATGACGCACAGAATATTCTCTACTCTTTTATATTGTTTTTAATTCAATTACTCTCTCAGAAAAAGTCAAACTGAGAAGCTGTAAACTTTCCACTGTGAAAGACTGCGCATGAGTCGCACACAAATACAAATTCAACTAATGACGGTAATTGTATAGATCAGAATCACAGATTTACTGAATGTCACTTTCAAACTACTTTACTTTCTGGCTCATGGTGCAGCGTGAAATGGAGTATTATCTTTAGTGCCTGGTGGCTACAGTGTGTTGATACTGTGCTAGAACATCCAACACATGCAGTATATAAACTGATAAACTGATGTATGTATGCCAAATGGGAGGGATGTATGAGTATAACAATGCTGCGAGGAAAGATTTATTTTCACAATGCATGAGACTGATTGAACCGTTATATTTTTCCATTCATATTCTGCAATATAATGTAATGTTTGACATGTACTGTGTTTATCTTTTTGTGGTGTAGCAGTGTGTGTTGCATTGATTGAACAATGCGAGACAAACAAAATAAAAATACGTCTTTTCTTTTAACATGTAGCTTTGTATGATTTGGTTTACAGCTTTCGAGCGGCGATCTTTTTCTTTGACATTTCTCACGGTCTCCACTGGGTGGAGCTCAATGGTTGCCTAAAAGCTCTGGAGACACAAACAAAAATGAGTGAGGGAAATAAAGCCACACACTGAATTTGCTCCAGAGAAATTTCAACTTGTGGGATTACTGAGATATATAGTGCCGTCAAATTGGATGCTGTCAGCGAGGAAGATGATATGCTATTAAACTACAGCACCATCATTTATTTAGAGCTGATTCAATTGTGCGTTTATTAGTTTGGCCCAAGGCTGGACATATTAAGAGTTAATGCTGCCTCTTTGTCTTTCTATTCTTGTGATTTTATATAACAGTCATCAGTTTGGGAAATTAGATTTTCACCCCTTTCACTTCTCACCTATTGTGCGGAGAAGTGATGACATTTATTTTAAAAAATGGCCTGGTGTGCGACGGGGCTGCAACGTGCTCATCCTCCCATGCAGCGGGAAGGCTCTGCGTCACGGAGCGTATCCGAAGTGAACATGTTGTCTGGTGTAAAAGCGTGAAGTCGTTCAATTGATATGCGTCTAGGAATGTAATTAGAAAACTCACAGACTGCAAAGCCGGCGCAAGATCCCTCTGTGAACGAGCCAGCCTCTAGTGCCGAAATCAATAATCATTTGCCAATTGTATCAGATCCAAGAGAAGATCATTAGCGAGACCTCAGTGGAGAATTCAGCAACTTTTATCTGGATTTAACCGTGACATCACCCCTCTTGACTCCTGAACATAATGCATCACGCTAAATTGGTTTATATGTTTTGCTTGTGCTCTGGGCTTGATGCATGGGAGAAAGGCAATCTTATCTTATTGATTAATCCAATCCTGATATCTCCTGTGGCCAAATTCACTCCTCGCTGCTGAAGCAAAGTCTCCATTTTGAGACGCTCCCTGGATAGAAGGAGATGACGAGCAGGACCTTCGTGATTAGCTTTCACTCCTTCACTGCTTCCTGTTTGGATGGATTGATGCAGAGATTACTGCGCTGAAGGCAGAGCGGGCACAATGTCATGAACACCATCACAAAATAGCAGTTATACAATGGAATACAATTAAATAACATTCAACACCGTAAACCTCACAAACTGTGCATTTCTTTTCTTTTTTTGGCACCCAAGGTTGTGGTGATGTCGTCTGTCATTATCTTATATTAATTACATAACTTAATGCTATATGCATATTGTATGATGCAATACACACACACACACACACACACACACACACACACACACACACACACACACACACACACACACACACACAGTGCAGTCAAAAGCTATCATGTTGTGGGTCCTTATGTCCAGGTCTTTGTGATATGATGTCCAGCCTCTGATATTTCTACATAGTGACGATTCTCTGAAAACACAAAGGAGTCTGGGATATTTTGAAAGCCTGACAGCAAACACAAGAGAGACTAACAGAGTGGAAAACTTTCTAGGTGGTAGCAGCCGAGTTGGGAATGTTGGTATTTATGGATCAGACACAGTTGTTACAGCAAATAAAACCTTTGAAGTAATTAAACCATTATTAGCATTTCTTAAAACAAGTGTCAAACAATCTACTACTGATGAGATGCTGCCATTCAACAAGGTTCATTCAAACGTTTTCTTGAATTAAATCTTTTTTTAATGACAATACCTTTAAACAAGATTGAATAAACATCCATTCATTCGCTTATAAATAAAAAAAATCATAAGCCTTAAAGCGCAGTAGGACTTTGGCTGCTAAAGTCTTGCAACACCCACTAACCCATTTCTCTGCTTCTCTTTAAAACCACTGATAATATATATTCAGAGAGTGCAGTTTGTGACAGCTTGACGAGTAGCAGCGGGGGCGGGGCTTAGCAAAGGGTCCATTGATGCTTGAAGCCCGAGTTCACGGGCATTAAATGAACTAACGCCAATTCAGTTTCATTACTGAAAACCATTTAGGAGACAACATTCATTAGCATTGAATGCAGCAATATTCAGAGAGAATAATAACTGTTGTATTTATTGCAGGATTATAAACTTCTACTAGAAGCATGTTTCAGACAGCTGCTGTTTCTGTTTTCTTTGTGTGTTTTTGTTTTACTCAGCAGTCCTGGTTCAGCTGAGGCTGTCCATCTGCTATATCTAGTTATTTTAAAGTGTATGAGCCTCCCTGTCCACTTGAGTGTCGTAAATACGTCCAACAACCGACACCTTGCAACACAACAACCAAAATAAAACAGATAGAATCTCATAAATAGCATAAACAGCTTCCTTCAGGGAGCCCCTGATTTCTTTCATCACTTTTCATTTTCCTCTCAGAGTTGGAGGAAAGTATTCTGAGAAGACATTTGTCTTCATATTTCTTTTGATTTCATCTTGATGTGAGACTTTTTTCCCCCCTCTCTCCACCGAATTAAAAACAAATTCAATTATTCACTTGTTTCATGAGCGAGCGTGTCAATTATTTCTCTTCTCTTGAGTCCAGTGATGCAGTTCTTTCGTTCCCTTTAATTGGAGATGAAATATCTAGTGAGCCTTGAGTGCAGTAGGAGAGAGAGAGAGCTGCTCTTTAGGCAATGCAATATACATGACGTGTCATGTGGGACATCCACGACTGAATTACATAACCCCGAGTGGTGCCTTGAAAACAACTTTAACACCCGATGAGACTGTGCCGTTGTTTGTGGACCAGAGGCAAATCCCAAGAACTGTTAGGAATAATCTTTGTAGTATCTTTCAGAAGGCATTTGGGGTCACAAAACTATTATTTATGCAACAGACCCATCATACAGAATACAACCAACGCGTAGCTTTAATTGGAAGACAGTTTCAACTTCAGCGCTTTTATTCATTAATTCATTACACATTTTAGGCGACTAAGTGCTGGTTCTGCTTGAGGATATACTTAAAACCGTAACCTGAAAAAAAAAGCCTCGGACCCAGCAGCCACATTCCTCCCACTTGCTGCACATTCATCGCTCCTACATAATGCACAGTAGTGGGTTGCTGCTGGAATCCCGAGGCCCTGCCAATACAGAGGACTCATCGGGATGCTCGAGAGCAAGGTGTGAAGTGTCAAAGTTGGACTTGCAGCCAGCGCATGTCTGCCACGCTTCCTCTGACGCTCATCCTACACCATTGGCTGTGCGATGAGTGATTGACTGCGAGGTTGATTATGCTTCTTCCAGCCAGGTGGTTGGCAGACAGACAGACGCATATCACCAGATTGCTGCATCAGCCAAAGTGTGAGGCCACAGTTTCTGGCATCAGTGTGTCTGGACGAACATCACAGGAATAATAAAAAGATGCAAAGATGTCAATCATCACCCGAAAACGCTTCTTTTTTTTCTCCCCATTTTGTTGGCAGCAGTCTCTCCATCTTGTATCTTGTATCATTAGACGCGTTCGCCTTTTGAGCAATGCTGAGATGGAAGACAGGCAAGGCTGCACGGGTAAAGAAAAAAACAACAACTCCAGGATCCCAGGGTTCTTGTGGGAGACGAGGGGAGTCTTTGATGTTGCAGAGTTTCATGGAGGCAAATAACACACTTTGATATTTCATAATCCATCTCTGCTTGAAAAAGAAGAAAAAAAAAGGCACAAACATCTGCACACACACACACACACACACACACACACACACACACACACACACACACACACGCACACACACACACACACACACGTACGTAAGGTTTGAATTAACACCCGCCTGAAATATTTGCAGTTATTTTGGCCGCAGACATTTGTTTAGTTTGTGAAACTGGTGACTGAATATCTGTCCCGTTTGATTTCCTGAGGAAGATAAATCGGTGTTTGGATGAACATAAAAGGTAATGTATTCATAAAAGCTGTGATGAGTGCAGCTGTCTCCAGCATCTGACATCCAATCTGAGACAAGCCGCCTGGGGAGGTTGGACCATCCTCCGCTGTGTGAGTGCGAGTGTGTGCACGAGTACGCTGATGTTTACGGGCTCAACAAAGAATCTTTTGTCTGACAGAGAACAAATTAAATTTACGTGAAACAGAGAACCGCAGGAGCATTTCCAAAAGCACTAAAGATTATCTTCTATTGCCTTCATATCTTAGATTGACTAATTGGCACAGCAATAGTTAATGGAGTCATATTTGAAGGAAAGATGGCCAGTAAATAGAACATATAAGATACATAGTTGTAGACCTGTCAATAACAAATGTTTTAATATTGCAAATAATGCTTATAATTCAGATCCAATACGACGTATTTTATTTATTTACATTCTCACCAAAGTTGGGTTGCAATTCAAACCAAACTTCCCCTTTTACATGTAATTATTCTTCACAAGGCCATTAGCTTTAGCTCAATGTTGTATTTTAAGATGTCTCGGCATTTGCACAACAAACCAAGACTGACGTGTAATTTCAAATAGCTCTGCATTGGAGACGGCTTATGCAGGATCATCCTCTGATCAAAGCCCCCAGAATGTCATCCAGGTTTATGTATTGGAAAAAAAAACACAGCCCGCATGGTGTAAAGCAGCATAGAAATGCCCTGCTGGTGTCATGTCCAGTCTGCTAATGACTGGGGTTTGGATCTGCTTGAGCTGAGCGTCTGGACCTGGCGTCCCTCATTGTTGCTCCAGCTTTGTTCGGCCTCCCGCTTGGAGAGCGCTGCCACGCGATGTAAACCCTCATCAAAACCCTAATGCGCCGCGTGTCTACTCAGGTGTGGCCAGGTTCAAGTCGTGCTGATCCATCAGATGTGTTTTGGTTCGCTGTGGATGAGAGGTTCATCCTGATGCAGCCCCGGGATGAGGCTTGTTATTCTCCTCCGTGAGACATGAGGCACGCTCTCTAATTAGAACACATCTCCTGGTGAGAGAGACGCTGAGGTCTGACTGCTCCTCCAATCTAATCAGCTTTCTACCTTACTTTTGCTGCTCCGCGGAAAACAGACTCGCACTCATCTGACAAACGGATGCAACGACGAGGAGATGGCGCCGAACAACTGTTTCCAATTTGGAGGACTTTGCTGAATTTCACAGATGTCAATCTTGAAAGGGCATGCGCCCGGAAAAATCTCACATTTTTGTGACAGTCCTCTCCGTCTCAGCTGGAGACGAGTTACAAAAAGAGGGTGGCAGGTAAATGTAAATGAACATTGCCTCTTCTAGACCGGCCCTTGACATTGTTTCGTCAAACGGCCTCCACTTCCCTATCCTCCATGAGCATGACAGAGAACAGCACATGCACAAGCGTGTTAAGCGTCATCCCCACAGACGGCAGCTCCAACATTGGTCTGCAAATAGTTGGAACATGTATCATTACGTACTTGAGAGTGTGCCACAGTTGTCAGCGCTTCATTTTAATTTGGCTACTAAGCCACTGGTGGTTTCGACCACTGGGACATCCTGTCGGCTGCAGAAGTTAAACTATTCTGAAGCATTAGGACCGAACGAGGTGCACCGCTGAATCTCCGCCTCTGCAGTGTCAGCGGCTGTCTCACTCGGATACCAGGGAACCTCATTCTATCTCATGTGAGCGTCCCAGGCAGAGGAGAGGGAATGCTGTGCCGATGTGTACTATTTTAATTCTGTGCAGCCTAAATAGAGCATGCAGGTGAAATGCATTTCGCTGTCGGCATGCAAACCTTTTTTATTGCATTGTTCACAGTCATATGTTAAAATTACTGCAACATTTACGTTTCACTGTCGGATTTCTTTCGGAATATTCCTTTCGCACTTTCACTTCTGCTCATTAAAAATCCAAAAGAGGGAATGTTTGGAGCTACATTGACCAGCGGGGATTCTTCAGATGAACTACATTGTGTGCATGATGGATGTGTATGAGGAACATTAGTGTGACATTTGAATACATAGTCTTTTGTTTTGGTGCTTTGGAGAAAAGTAGACATTTTCTATTTTAATCCCCCCCCCACTAGTACAAAAACAATATTGCTGCTTTAGCATCAATAGCGGATCACGAAAGCCTGTGAAAGATAAAAAGAACAATAATCTGTGCCTGCTCTTGTCCTTGAAGTTATCAATAACTAGTGATCATCAGCAGCACACCGCAGGTCTGTTCCCTTCAGCTCCTTCAGGTATTTTGAACATTAAATAAGAACCATGCTGCTCTAAAGCAGAGCCAGGAACCACGATATACAAAACATCTGAATGTTCACAACATTGAACATAATGTGTTAGGAAAATTGCCATGTTGTTAAATTTCAGGGAGATTTTTTTTTTTTTTTAAATCAACACATCAGTTTGAAGAAAAATACTCATTAAGCCAAACAAACACCTAATTAGCTGGAGTACAAATAGGTCACTTTGTAGCGCTTCAAACTGCAGGATTTCGTGATTTGCATTGGCTGGTTCCTCAGGGAATTCACATTTGAAAATAAAGCTGAGTGTGTGTATGTGTGAGAGGATGAGAGAGAGAGAGAAAGAGGGAGAGGAAAAAGGGAGAGAGAGAGAGAGAGAGAGAGAGAGAGGGAGAGTTTTGACCTGCACACCATCTCTGGAGAGCTGCTCACTTGCAGAGTCTAATCAGACTCTGACTGGTGCTTGTTCTCGGGGATCGCTCCTCTCCAGCCCTTCGGCCTAATTAGGACCCATGTGTACGATACAGAGACTTGCAGCTCTCAGTGACGACTGCATATAAGCTCACCTGTGTGTGCTCAGAAAGCCAGAGAAATGAGCTGCCGGCGAGTATGATGACAAGAAGGGCACCAGCAGTGGTGCAGCCACACCGCCTATATGCCCCACCTGGAGTTTGTGTGAGCCTAATGAATGCTCTCGGAGAGGGAGAGAGGCAGCAGGTGAAAGAGAAGCAGTGAGGAGAGAGAGAGAGAGAGTGAGAGAGAGAGAGAGAGAGAGAGAGAGAGAGAGAGAGAGAGACACACACACAAAAGGCAGACGTCTGGGCTGAGCGAGGGTCACAGAGAATGGAGCATGATATGATCTTTCTCTTAACAATGTGAGCAAATGATGCCAAGAGTGAGGAGAGAGTCTGAACATACAGCTGAGTAAAAACAAAAGCAGATTTTAGGGCTCTGGAGATTTTTCTTTATTTGGATGTCAAACACCAAGAAATCTTCAAAGTGTTACACACAAATTTCAATGGCGCTTCAGATGAAGTACTATTCAAACAGATAAAAGTACTAGACTTCTGAGGTATGTAGATAACACAGAGGACCACCATGTCCTACATTTCACTGGGAGCCAAATCAGTATTATTAGTTAAGGAAACGGATTCTCAGAGTTCAATGTTCCAACGTCTAGTACTTGTGATATTGAAAGATACAATGCAGAAGAAGTTTCTGCTGTTTCGCATTTCTGTACTTAAGTGAACCCTCTTTCAATATGTCTGCTTCAAGTCCAATGATACTGATATAATCATTGCTGAAATGCTTACCGATTATGTCATAGAGAAGAAGTAGAGGGAATAATTAGGTCATAAATTTACATTCAGAGCGGACCTAGAACTAGTGCATGGGCATGCACTTCATACCATAGAGTACGCTGCACGAGAACGGACCAAGCGCTTCGGGAGTGAGACCGGGTTGTGAGCTAATGTTGCTCATAGTTTAGCATTCTGTTCACAGCTGCGGTTAGTTAAGGCTAAACTAATAACATGGTCTCTTTTACTTACATAGGCACTGGTACCCTGTGTATGAATAATAACACTTTAATTTCAAGCGTAAATTTAAAGTGCAATCTAAAGCGTTACCTGCACCATCATGATGAGATGTGGAAATTGAGTGCTGAATCTTTTACAACGCACTGCTTGAAATAATAAGACTCTGTGTCACAAAGCAGTTTTCCATTTGTTTTTACAGTATTGTATCAGTCTGGCTCAAGCTCAGACAGTCTTTAGTATTCATACCAGGTAGCCAAATCCAAACTTTTCTCTGCAATCATGTGACATGCAGTCCCAGATTCTATTTGATAACCTGCCACGACGAGGTGTTCCCTGCTTTGTCTTTGAAAAGTGATTGAAATTCCTTCCACCTACACTGAGGCACACAACAAACCTTACAGACTGCGATAAACCTTCAAAGGGTATGTTTTCAGTAGCAACACTGGTGACGGATGTAAGAGCTGTCAGTGGTCTAATCTGTTAAAAACAAGGATTTACAGACTAGATATGAAAAGGGAGGTATAGAGAATCAACCATTTTCCAAGAGGCTCTCATTTGAGGGTTGAAAAAGTGATTTCACATTAAGGTCAAAGTTTCAGATAAGACAAAATAGGATTTGTGCTTCTGTTTAATTTCATTAAGTTCATGGAGAAGCATTGTTGCAAAGGTACTCATTAAATAGTTTTGTAACAAATATATAAACATGTTTCCTGCAAAGAAAGCACAGAGAACAAAGTGAAGGGCTGCATGTTACAGCATATACTAACTTACCCGATTCATGCAGGAAAGAATGACACAGAAAATCTTCCACCCTGTATGGAAACTGATGAGACCAACAGTATGTGATATTAGATGGTTCACGCTTGCGTTATGGCTTTACGTTTCAGATTTACCACCACAGTGCTGCAGCTTAATTCTGCTCTCCCTGAAGACTTCACTGACATTTTCCAAGGTCTTGCTTTCAAGCCCTGCCGTGATTAGTGAAGCAGGTTTAAAGAGGAACTAATCCCATTCCCTGGAATTTCCCTTTTTTTTTTATAAACCAGTCAGCAAATGGGGAATCTCGTCAGCAATAACACACAGGAAAATAAATTATGTGATCCTGAGGCTGAAACGATGGCTGCATCCGGCCGCAAACAGGATGCTGATGCTGGCTGATCATTACCAGCGCATAAGAAATGTCATCTTAGATTTACTTATGTTCATTAGTGTCACTTCGAAAAAATTATACCGCTTTTGCAGTTTCACTCAAAAATTGTCTGGGGACGGCTGATAGCTAGCTATCCGGCTTAACCATGTCATATTAATGCAGGCAAAACATTTTTAGTTTCGTGGAATACATAAATCTTTCTTGTGCCATTTTAAAATATGTCTCCAACTCTTCTACTCCCACTTGAAGTCGTGACCCACCATTTCATAAAACTTGACATTGTAAGGGCGATAGAAGTCTCGCAGTTGCTCGATAGCGTCTCTGTCGATCTGCACATGAGTTCTGCCTTTGGACTTGCCCAGGCAGCGAGGCGAGCCGCTGCTCTCCGGCTTCTTAAGGCAAGGAAAGCCCTTCGTGCGGTTGAAATAAAAGTGTTTGTCTGTGACAATGCGCTTTAGCCCAAGAAAGTCTTGCACCCGAGCCAACTCCCCTGCCGGGTCCGTGATAAGACGCTCCCCGCTCACAAAGTGGATCTGAGCCAGAGGGAAGTAGCGCAGCCAGTTTTCAAGGTGCAGAGCGTACAGGCCGATCCGAATGGCGTTCCAGGACGTGTCCACAATGCCCAGGCTCTGGTTTCTAAAGGCCAGATCCTGGAAGCTCGGTAGGTCGGGAGTTTTGGATAAGGTCTGAGTGTAATCAGATATTGCACGAGTGACGGGGTCACGCACCACCACAATGAGCTTGGCGTCTCGGGACATGGCAGAGATCCGCTGCGGCGTCTCTTTTGTCACAAAGTAGCTTGGCGTCTTCTCCATCGTGAGTTGGCTCTCGAGAGTCCTTGGCATTAAACCTCTGGTTGAAAGAAACACAAAGTGAAAATTTCAGTCAAAGAGAGGTTTCTCATTTACATTCACATTTCTTTGAGAAGGTATTTTTATGCGGTTTTATTGCTGGTTTTGAATTTCTCACATTTTTACAAAGGCTAACGGATTCAGAGGCAGAGGACACCTCATCCTTGCGTTCACTTCGTCAAAAGGAAAGCGTGTGTATTAGATGTCTATTTAGGGCAGGATTTTCAAAGGCACAAAACCACTCTATAACTGAGAAGCTCCAGTTTGGACACAAACCCAGTTTCTCGATGTAAATGATAATAGGACGCAAAGTCAGAGTAGTCCGTTGTCACAGGAGACTCGTCTCGCAGACAGCTCCACTGTGCATCAGCCCAGCATGGTTCAAGAGTAATAAATCACTATGAATGCAAACAGAACCCATATAGCAGAGAGGCGCTGTTAGGCTACTTCTGGGTCCGCAAACTAGGCCAGTGTTGTCTTTGAAAGAAATAATTGATCAGGGATGCTTTCAGAGTAAAAGTTTCAAGTATGATGGGAAACCATGACCAAGGACAGAGTTTTAAAAAGAGTAAAATTAACAAGTTGCTTGATTAAGCAATATATAATTTAGTCTACATATATTATAAGAAAGCAGGAGCCTAAATATACTTCCATTTGCTATAATGGTAAGACAAATGTTCACATTTCAAAATCTTAAACAAGAGAACGTTCTGCTTTTGTACTCAAATTTACTTAATCATCCAAATACTTCGTTGATTGCGTAATTTATCAATCAACTAATCGCTCTACCTGTAAATTAAAACTCCTGCTCTTTGTGCTTTTGCTTTTTTTTATAGCATCTAGGATTCTGCTGGATTTTGTTTGAAGACCCCATTGCATTGATGTGTCATGATCCTACACAGTGACCTTAACTAACTTATGAATTTGAATGACGGCAAGTGCAAATGAACACCTTTTTAATGAACACCTTTACTTGTGTTTTTTTTAGATTTAGCATCTTTTTGTCATGTTTCATATGGCATTTGTAATGTGTTGTCTGCTGTGGACTGTAAACGTTGTCTGTTGTTGTCTGTATGAAGTTTGCTGACAAATCAGTTTCCCCACTGGGGATTAATACACTGTTCTAATCTAATATTCACTGGTGTCATGGTCCAGGGGCCTTCGCTGTAGTTTGTTCTTGTTTTGGTTTGAAGGTCTTCTCCTCTTGTGTCTTGTCTGTTTCCCGCCTGTGTGATTGTCGGCCGCCCTGACGAGTTTCACCTGGTGCTCGTCAGCGCTGCTGTCACCTGTCCCTCGTTAGCGCCCTCTCCTTTTCTCCCGCTCCTTTGTTTTTGTCAGTTCTCCGTCGGTATCTTCTGTTGCTGCATGGAGTTGTGTTTGCCTGTTACCTGCCTTCATCTCAGACTCTCAGCATGGAAGCCTTTTGTTTAATAAATCATCGAACGGCACCAGCCAGCCTGCTTCTGTATCTGCCTCTCCTGCTACCTGAACTCCAACCACAACAGCTGCTGATGTAGGTGGTACAACAATGTACCACAGTACGAAGTTGTTTGAATACAAAAGGAATACTGGAGCATCAGACTGGTCTCAGCTCAAAGAAGAGGGTACAGATGTATTGTGCTTACGTTCTTGAAAGGTTTCTTGTACCCAAAAGAACCTGTGAAATGTATCTTTTGTTGTTGTTCTCCACTGGAGTGTGAGTGCCCACTCCAGCCTCCAGCACTGCCAACTCTGAGTCATTATTGCATGTCTCCTCATTAGCATATTGAGAATAAGACTGCAACTATTCAAAACAATAGTTTGCTCTTTATTGATAAAAGTTAAGAGAAATGTCTCCCGAGAAGCAACTGTTTGTTTTCAAAGCAATCCTCAAAAGTCAGCGAGTTAGGATTTGACCTTTTCTCGCCATCTTCGACAGCTGACAATCAAACTCCGGTAATGGGCGAGTCGGAGACGCATGCGAGATAAAAAGGGCTTCAGCTGCAAACATCCCTGAAAAGCGCCAATTAGTGGGGATTCTCTCAGTTTATGATTGTACAGTAATACCAATACACATCCCTTATGTCGGCTGCACAACAGCCAACCATTAACATGAGTGAGTGTGCTTGTTGTATGATTGGTTGTCTGCATATGTATGCAGCATATTTCATGACTAAACCAGAACATTTCCGATCTAAATAAATAATGATGCGGATGTTTCATGTATGGGAACCGCTTTAGTAAGTTGCACATATAGAGGCTTTATTTAAATCCTTTACTTTGACATTCATTTTGAGATTAGTTTAATTGCCAAACATAAACAAGACAATGGCTCAGAGGCCTGCCAGCAACAGCAGGCCCGCATGCTGCAGTTTGTACCGTTTGCCTTGAGAAGGTGGATTTTATGAGAAATCTCATGAATTGCTCTACACCTACGGGACACTTTTCTGTTCTGTGTAAACAGCAGTTTCCTGCATTAAGAACGTGAAACAAGTTGTGGGACTGCAGAAAAAAACACATCCAGCTTGTTCATCCACCTCAAAAGGTAATGTACAGAGAGAGGCAACAGGGAGGGATGGGACATCACCTTGACATTAAGCAGCAGATTTAATGTGAATTTCACTTGCACAACTGGAACTGGCAGAAGGCAACGACCTCAGCTTTTGCCTGTCTTTGTCTGTGAACACCCTCAGAAATAGATGGGCTTTACTTTAAAAAGAAGAAAAAAAACACTGCAATGAACTCCTTTTACATGTAATTTAAATAAATTTGAAATCAAACATCTGTATTGGCCTACTACTCTTTATGGTTCTTTGACATTATTTGATATAATCATTAAGTCAGGCTGAGAAAAAGCAAATATATCCAATGAAAGACACACAGCTGACAGTCAAAGACTCCCAGAAGCCTCAAGCACATAAAGCTACACGTTTACTATTTCAGGCTGTTAATGACTCATTCTTTTTACAAAACTGCAAAACAGTCACTGGTGAAATAGAGTTTGAACTGGCCAAGAGTAGAAACGTTTACAATGCTTCCTGGCACATTATAACTGCACACATTTGATTACACACACACACACATACACATACACCTGTGCAGGTGAGGCATGTTTTTTGTTTTTCTTACCTGTACCACTCCAGGCCTCTGTCATAGTTCCTGTCGAAGAAGTGAGTCTCGGTGCCAGCCGCTCGCACGTCCGGATGAATCCGGATGAACTCTAAAACCGCTCTGGTGCCTCCTTTCTTCACACCGACTATGATGGCGTTCGGCAACTTTTTATTGCCGAACTTCAGGTTTCCCATTGGAGGACTGGGCGTGTCGACGTGGAGGGTCGAAAGAGGTCTCTGGTCGCTTTTCAGCCGAGATGCCTCTACGCTGCTCGGTCTCGCTTCCAGCTGCAAAACGCAGGACGGTGATTTCTGAATGCGCCTTTTGGCTCCATCGGCCAGGACGCGCTGACAGCTGGGCGTCGGATCACCTGACTTTTGCATGACGGTATCGGCGGGGAACAGTGCACAGTAGCACAGATAAGACAGGAAAATCGACAATAAGCAAATGGATGTTCTTGTGAGCCGGTGTGAGAAGGGAAGGATTCGACTGAAGAGGAGCACGCATGCCATCTCTCCATGGATATGAACAGTGCATGGTTTTCTAATTGATTTCGCGTTCCGTCCTTTCTGATTGTTTACGTCGTTAAAGTGGCTGAAGTTTCAACTGTCCTCAAAGCAGAAAAAAAAAAAATAATCAGACAACTTCTGCGTCTTGCCAGTTGGTAGTCATCACTTGCACCACTTCCTCGCGGAGCACCTGAACACAATCCATCTGTGTCCCGTCTCTTCTGCTCGCTCATTGAACCGCATCCTGCGCTGCGCACTGACTTTTGGAAATGCTGATGTAAAACTCATGGACTTCTCCATGGTCACCACGCACGAGTGAGAAGCAGAAGGAGTGCGCTCTCTGAGTCTGACAGCTCCACGCCGACTGAGCGACACAGGAATAATTCAACACGGTGACGTCACAGCATCTTTGCATTAAAAAAAAGAAGTGTTCAGCTTCTTCCTCAATCATCTGACTGTACTCACTTTCCATCATGCGGGTTACTATATGTGAATGTGTTCCAGCAAGATGAGATTCAGCGCATTGAATATGTTAATGTGGCTGATGTTAACGAGTATGAACACACAAGTTGAGACATTTGATCTCAGAATTAGACACATTTAACCAAACAGCCAAATCCCAAACTTCAGGATGAACCACATCCATAAACATTCATAACTGAATACTCGTGTGACGGTTACCTGCACCAATCCAGAGCGTCATCCAGTGAAGTTTCCTCTTTTCTGTTTCTGTTATTTTTCTGAATATTGAACCTAAACTTGACAGTTGAGTTTGATTTGAGCCAGTATTTCTCAGCTTGAAACATATCCTTAAAGTGCTCAGAAAAAAAACTAAATCTTGAACATCAGTTGAACATCTATAATTCAACAACTGGGCGGACTCCATCTGCTGATGAAGATCATGACATCTGATCAAAAGCTCGAGGATCCCCACGTTATAGAAGAATGGTGAGATTGGTGTCTCTACTCAGCTGTTTAAAAAATAAACCTTGGACATCAGAATAAGACTCAGGTTGTTGATACTCAACCATCAGCTGAAATGTTGTCATTATTCATATTTTGTAGAGCAACAAGTAATCTCTATCTTAGGTGGAAGATTAATCACTTGAATTATATTTTAACAATGCCCACAAATTCCCACATTTTATCATTAAAAAAAAATTCCACTCGATACTCATGAGACAACAAAATCTGCTGGTGAGAAAAACAAACAAAGACAGGTAAATTGTGCCCAAATGGTTGAATGTCAGGAACCCACGACAAAGATGAACTTCCTGTGACGAAGGTTTGGTTTCATCAGCAGTTATTATCCTGTCATGTGATATCTTGTCCATCTTGAGTGCAGATAACAAGAAAAAACTACCGGAGTTGTCTAGCTTTTGATTTATTAAGTCGTAGCAACAGAATTTCCAGGTACTTTTTTAGCCTCTCCATTTTGGAAACCAGAGCACGGCTGGTTGACCTTACTTTGGGAACCCTGATGCAAAAAAAAGGCCCCTATTCACCTCTTGTTTCTCCCACTCTGTTTCCCACTCTGCCCAGTTAGTAATCCAGCTCCTGACTCCTGCAGCCTCAAACCAGTGATCTGGTCCCAGGTCTCCTTCAGCATCGCTGCCCTCCTTATCGAGGAGGTGGTTGGGGTGCTGTTGTGATCACAGAGTGCGGGGCGATCATCCCTCTTAGTTTCCTCATGACTGATACACATGCAGACAAGCCCGGGGAGGAAACAGAAGAGGATAAAAACTCCCCGGACTGCAGAGACGCGCAGGGAGGAGTTGAGGTGTCACAGCGGTGCTCCCGTGGGTGTCTGCGCCCAATCTCAGAGGCCTCTGATTAAAGAATGATTTATGGAGGCCGGTCGCAGAGGCCCGCTCAGCAATCCGTCTAGTGAATGAGATTTTTCCTCAGGAAGAGGGCGGGTAAATCAAACCTCGGGGCGAGAAGTCTGCAAAGCTTGGCGATAGTGCTCAGTGATTAAATGTTATAATCACCTTTGCTGACTGTGCGGCTTGTTTCTGTCGCTTGTTTTTATTATTTCTTTTCATCGGCGTTGCTGAAATCCGCTTAACTTTAGTTTAATTTACAGAACATACGTCTTGTTTTAGGTTATTACAGAATAGTGTCATCCTTTTTAGACTGACGTACCGGGACAGAGGAACAATGATAAACTGTTTATTTCCATGCTGTCTTACACAAATCCTATCTGTCCCATACACAATTAAAGATGAGACAATTGTTAGAACAAAGATTTAAACCTTTTATACGGAAGTTAATTGTTAAATGTCACATTTTTGAAGATAAAGTAGTTTTTTGCAACCGGGAAGTATTGCACGGGAGCCTGCTATGATACAAAGTCCAAATAAACGGTGTGTCAGTGGAAGCTGAATGTCCTTAATATTGCTGCTGGTCTCTTGGAGAGCCCAGAATAAAGGCCTCGGTTTGCCCACTGACCACTCCATCAGCTCCACTGCTCATTTGTCAGAGGTAAGTGAAGCCTGAGGAGGAAGCGGCAGCTCGTCCTGTCACACTTGGTGCAGATACAGACGACCCAGACAACTTTACATTACAGATGGGTGAAGGATCACTCTCACGGATACAGATTACACCTCCTTGAAGAAACTGTGCACTGTTTTGTTTAGTGACCAACATGTCGTCACTGTGATGTTTGTGTGTTAATGTTATGATGTGAATGCAGCTTGAAAGAGACTACTCAAATACATGATGTATTCCTGACCGCAGGCAGTCAAGTGGTTTAGTCGTCCAGATACTCAAAGTATGAACATAATAATAAAAAAATAAGCTTGATAATGCTGAAGCCAGAAAAATATACAATTGGTAAAAAGATTGTAGGTTCTGTAACAATCTGTGGTAGAGAGCTGCTATGCAGAGTGTCACCACACATTATGTTTCAACTAACTCCTCTAAAAATCTGCTGTGATATAAATCTTTACGGCCCATAACGCCAACAATGTTACGACACTGACACCTGCTGGTCAGATTGCAGCAATGCATCTCTAATCTGAAGTGAAAGCGAAAGCTTTAAGACGATACACTGGATTTCCTGTAAACTTCAGAGGCGGATGGATCACGGAAAAACATTTCGATTATAAAACGGTAAGTTGACTCGACTTAGTGTATATTTAAATAATTAAAGATACGATGAATGCTACAGCGAAGTCTTGGTAAAGTGGTGATCAAGAAGAAGTGTTTGTAAATATTGTCTTTAGCTCATTGTTTGGGCTCTCAGACGCCCCTGTAAGAATAACACAAATATTATACATCGAAATATGTTGACACATGTTATTGCTTAAAATAAGGAAATATGTCATTTTTTGTTTTATATTGTATACGTTTTATATTATGTTTATATTTGTAGTGCATGAACAAATGCATATGAATTAATTATTTCATTATCTCATTTAGGAGCAGATGAATGTACTGCACATAATCCTGCAGTTAGTTTTTGAAATTTATAAAAAAAAACTAGAGTAGAGCTGCATAGAAAGTCCTGTCAACACCATCACACACAAATATATACAGTATGTATTATATTGTATTATGTGACGACATATCGTCTGCAGCTCGAGAGCCTTTTCTGTAGCAGATGTCAGAAACATGACCGGTTTAAAAAAAAAACATTTGTAAACTATTCTCATAAAATTAGGGAACGTGATCAGAGCAGCAAGCTGATACTAATTAAATTTAGTGTGTATTTTTAGCAGTTAAAATGTGTTTGGGGCCTCCACACAGAAAGGTTCAGTTAGACTATCCCTTTTTTTCCCCAGGAAAAATGAACTCTATTTATCCACATGTAGCCGGAAAAACTCTGAATTCTCATAAGGAATTTTTACAAAAACTCACCAAAAGAGGAGCAACAGTCGTGGACTCACCCGAGGAGAGCGACGCGGTTATTGTCTTCTGCCCCATTGTCAGTCGCTATGAGACTGACATTGACTCAGCGCTATCCAGCGTCCCAGGTGAACATACAGAGAGCCAAATGCTCATGAACAGTTCATATTACATTTAGTCTTTCAGCTACAAAATATGATCTGTGTTTTGTTTCTGTACCAAAGATACGGAAGGTAATCCAAAACGGATTCTGGTGGCGATGCATCACACCTTCAACAAAAACTACATCTTTCCAAGGAGAGAGCAGGACGGCCACGCAGTCACACTCCATGTAGACTGTCTGTTCTTTGAGAAAGTGGGACTTTTGACTTGCACTTGCAATACAAAAGCAGTCAATATGGTCTGTGACGAGGTAATCACTGAACACATTTAGCATCCTTTTTATATCCTGTGGTATTATAGTGGTGTAGAAGTATCGCCATCCATTGCAATAGTTACTAATTAGTTATTTAGTAACAGTTGTGTCATATGCAAGGTGGACAGTTGTGTAGTTTTCACATGACGGTTGTTTTACTTCAACTACACAGCGAGGAGAAGGATAAAATGAAATATAGTTATTGATCTATAGAAACCCATCGATCATTATGTTAATTAATAGAGTTAAGGTTCTTGGACCAGCCACGTGCATTTGTTCTTACAATGAAACAAAAAAGATCATTTGACGTTGATCATGTATCAAGAACAGCTGGAGTTAGTGGGCACAATAACAACACTGTATGTTTATTTAACAGATAAATTATAGAGTCTGACACATTTTTTTTCTTCTTTTTTTTTCAGCTGGATCTCCAAAAAGGGTTCTCAACTGAATGGATGTGTTGCAAGACAGAAAAAGAAAAAAGCAGCAAAGTAGTTCGGGACGAAAAAAAGGACAAATCATGAGTGATTCCTTAACTGACTCTAACAAGTGATGAAATGTAAATTTAGGCTTGTGGAATCCAGAACAATGCAATCTCACGCTTACACTTTTATTCTTGTCTTTGTGATCTGGGCTCACCTTCGTCTCACAGCCGACAGCGCCACAGTGTTAGCAGCGTTACATCTTTTCATACATCGTCTCTGAGTGGAAGCTGCTAGCAGTGTTTGCCTGGGGAGGAACCAGAGCTGCTTCTGTGACGTCTCTGTCTTTGCCATGAATCACACATAGGGTGTTTGTCAATTTAAAAGATAATTAGGCAAGTTATGAAAGTTGCAGTTTGTCATAGATTTCTTGTAGCATCGTTAACTTTTGTGTGAAACCGATCAGCGAACTACATCTCTCACTTTGTACAAAGCAGGGTCGTTTATGTTGGCGTGCTAGCTTGTTAGGAGGCAACTTGTATCGCACACGTCACGTTAGCTCACCTGACGGGTTTTATCCCGGGTTTTTATCAGCCGAGCAAAAAAACAAGCGAGACCCTTTTGATCTTGTGAGTACATCCTGGTACGACACATGCATCGTTCAGCCAGACAAATCGCTGACACAACTTTTGCGTGTGTCGTCTTTCTAATTACGTCTTAACCATCAACAGTTTGACAACACAATGCAACTTTTTTGATGTGCAACATTGTCTTTTACACTGACCAACATCATTTGAGTTATTCATGGCACCATTTAAATTCTATCAAAGTATTTATCTCTGGCTGTTCTCTACTGTGGGTATCTCTTTCCATAATAAAGTCTCATGGTGGTCAACTGGAAGAGACAGGTCTTTGCCTTTCTGTTGTCAGCTTTAACCGCCTTATAAGAGCAGTGCCGAGAAGCAGCTATTAGCTAACCGTTAGCTGATGGCCGTTAGCTAACCAGGGCACGCCAGCATGCAATAACACACGCTAAAAGAAGGCACAACCGCAGAGGCTTTGTCAACAAAGCAAGGAGAAGCTCTGATAACACACTTAGAGGGAGAGTAACTAAATTCTCTGCTCAGGACATTACTTCACCGTATCTTTAATAGTTGCTTTCTGCTGTATAAATGTTCAGAATGTTAAAGACAGCTTCTCTAAGACCTTCTGTCATCCGCTACTTTTGCACAAAGACCCGCAGGAAACCAGGAGAACAGAGGTGGAGCCGCACAGCCCAAGAAGCCCGTGCTGCTACATTGAGCCTATCATTCATCTGACTTCAGCTGGTCATTCTAAAACATTACATGCCTTTTGGTTTGCACCACATCTTCGCTGCAGCAACTTCCCCCTGATCCATTTGATCGAGGGTACTTTAATGATGAAATGGTGTGCTTGAATAGGAATGCTTTGCTGACGTGTACACATTCTGCTGAAGCATCAGCTTGGCACAATGTTGGACACCGCTTCCCCTGGGATATCTTGTATATTGTATGATACTCTGACTCTTTGTGTTGCTGACTTTGTTGATTCATACGAGACTGGAATAGTAAGGCCTACAAAGTTTAACGCTTTGTATTCTTTTATGTCTTATTGACACAGATTGTTGGCAAGCCAGAACTCTTGTTTACCTTTTTTTTCCCGTGCATCTTTAGTGTTTTACAACCATGATATGAAAAACCATCCTGACATGAGATTATGATGCTTTGTGCACCTCTTGGCTTTCATCTGCTGTGTTCACTGGAGTGTACTTCCTGTAACATCAA